>NC_057391.1:79523948-79623455 GCF_019320065.1 Cervus canadensis
GTCCAGTTTCAATTTTGCTCTGAAAGTTCACTGGAGTTGCTGCTTTACACTTTTTCCTCAGTTCTTAAACATTTCTCCCTTTCTCTCCATTTCCTCCCAACTCTTTTGACAATTTTAGTAAGAAAATGGAAGCTATCAGATGAAAGTTTCCTGTTCTTTCCACAATCAAATTTGTAACATTCCGCCAAACTGAACCCAGTCATCTCCTGGTTGAATGCAACCTGCAATCAGAAGGCAAAGAAGCCCGAGTAATGCAATTAATAGAGGGCAGCCTTCTGAGGCACAAAGCAGGAAAGAAAAGCGCAAGAGTGAATCTGGAGGGACATACACAGAACAACAAACACAAGATCACCAATCATTTCCATTCTGGTAATTCAAATGAGCACTAAATCTCTCCTCTCTTGGTTTCCATGACATGACAAATCCTGGTTTCCCCCTACATAACAATCACTTTTTCTTCTTCACCAGATAGCTATATTTGGAGTTCCTTCAAGCTGAGAACCAGACAGTTGATCTCACCCTTTCCTCACAGCTCTAAATTTCATCTATACAATAATATCCACTAGCGCCTCTCCTTAAATTCCAGTTTCCAATATCCCAAAGTTATCATTTAGGTGTCTCTTGAAATTTTACAGGTCCATAACAATGATTCTCATCCTCTTAAAAAAAAAAAAAAAAAAAGTTGTTTTCCCAGTCCTCTTCTATCTCAAATACCAAGCCAGAAATCTGGAATAACCCTTGAGTCTTACTCCTTTTTCTCCTTCACATGTAACCCATTGGTAAATCTTAAAAATTCTAAAGTTATCTTAAATCCATCCACTTCTATCTATACTTCCACCATTCTAATTGCTCTTCCTGCTTTCCCTCTTGCTCCCTTCCTCTACAATCCAATTATCAGATAGTAGCCATAAGGATCTTTTTAAAGTGTAAAGCATATTTATATTATCCTCTGTTTAAAATCTTTCAATGGCATCCCATTTCATAAATTCAAACCCTCCTACAGCAACCTACAAGGCACTCTGCAAGCTGGCTTCTTTATGTCTAACTTCATCTTACAAACTATTCTTCCTCACATTCATTAAGTTCCAGCCTCACTTCAGTTTCTCAAAAATCCAAGTTCCTTCCTGCTTTAGTCTTCCCACATGTACAAAATGCTCTTCCTCCAACTCTCCTCATGGTGGCTCCTCTGAATTTTTCATATCAACTTAAATGTCAACCCTAAGTGTGGCCTTTACCAACAAGACCAAAACTGGTTCCCCTATTATTCTCTCATAATAACATACTATTATTTTCAAATGGCAATTTTTCTATGTATTTATCTATCTTCTTATTGTGCACCTCCTTCTACTACTCCATAAGCTCCACAAAAGCAGAGATTATTAAATTAATTCAATTCCAACACTACTAAGGACACACTACACAAAAGAAACTATGATAGGAAACTGTGGGACTTACAAAGAGTAAGTCGAAGTAACTAGGATCCTGTTCCCAATATGTACATAATCTAATTGGGGGTAGGAGGAGGGGACTGTATACCAAACTATAATGCAAAACAGACAATATGCCATACAACACTGGTACAAAGTGCTATAGAATCAAAAGAGGAAGAGATATAATGTAGAGAAGGTGATGCATAAGAAAGCCCTTAGGTAAGGAGATGGCTCTACTAGGCTTGGAAGGATAACAGAGAAAAAGCACTCAAAACAGACCAAACAACCTCAATGAAAAGAGAAAAAAGGAGAAAGTATAGAGTATATAAAGAAAGGAGATTAAGAGCATGAGCAACTAGACTTCTACTGCAATGTTTGATGATGGTAGTTAGGAAACGGAAACAAAATTTTCAGTGTGTGATACAGAACTCAACTTTATCCACTATAAAATGAAAATATGAAGCATTTTCAAGTAAATGAAAACTAATGTTCTTTCCAGGTCTAAATTCAAAATGATGGAGCTTATATAGACAATTAGTTTTAAAGTAAAAGGTGCTCATAAAGCATATTTCATCAATTTCATGTGAAATTTATGATTTTTTAAAGTGATTTTAAACTATTTGTCTAAACAACAATTTTTCAAAAATCTTGCTTACTCTTTCCAAACTGTAATCAAAAGGAGCATGGAATGGGGCAGGAAGTTGAGGGGAGTATCCAAGATATTTAATACTAGACCTAGACTAAATTTCAAAGTAATTTAATTAAACATTTCTACAAGGAAACGCCAAGTATTTTATTTATATTCTCAAAAGTCAAGAGTCACTATTTTTACTGACATTAACTTGTGACACTGTTATCTGTAAGCTTTATAGCATATAACTGGCTGTTGTTCATTTTACACATTCAATATGAAGGTACTGATTACCAAGAGTATTACCACCAGGGAAGTCTATCACAGTACTATACAAAAAATCAAAGAATTTTAAAGACTAACAGAGAGAAGAAGAATCAAGATAATTTTAAAGAATAATAAAGTGGGAGAATTATGGTGCCTCACCATTCCAGATACCTAAATTTATTTCAAAACTACAGTAAATAAAGACAGAGCAGTGCTGGCTCAGGGATAGGCAAATAGAGTATAAAAACAGGCCCATGTGTATACAGAACATTACATATGACTCAAAGATCTTCACTGTAGGCAATTCCTTGGCAGTCCAGTGGTTAGGACTCGGCATTTTCACTGCCGAGGGCAAGGTTCAATCCCAGGTTGGGGAACTAAGATCCCACAAGTTGCCAGGAATAGCCAAAAAATAAAAAGATCCTCACTACAGATCAATGAAGAATGGATGCTACTCAGTAAGTGGTGTTGGTACTACTAATTTTCTATATGAAAAAACTGAATTATAATCTTTGTATTATTCACTATAATTTTATTTTTTATTTATTTATTTGGCTGTACCAGGCCTTAGGTGGGGCATGTGGGATCTAGTTCCCGGATAAGTGATCAAACCCGGGTCCCATGCGTTGGGAGCAGAGAGTCCTAGCCACTGGAACACCAGAGAAGTCCTTCGGTGTAATTTTTAGAATAATTTAAATATTTCAGCACCAAAAAAAAAAAAACTTTAGAGCATCTAGTCCAATGTCTTCACTTTTTTTTGGTGTGGGGGGCGGGGGGATGTGGGATCCTAGTTCCCCGACCAGAGACTAAACCTTGCTTTGGAAGTGAGGCATCTTAACCACTGGACCACCTGGGAATTCCTCAATGCCTTCAATTTATTAAAGAAGAAAACAAAGACCTAGAAAAATTAAAATGCAGCCAAATCACAGAGTGTGGTAACACAGGAATTAAAACTTGTATCTAATGATTTATTCATTCAAGAATTTACATTCTCTCATTTAATACACACAAAACAGTTCCCATCTAACCCAACTTCAAGTTATCCATGATATCAACAGACACAAGTCAAAAGTGGAGGAAGCTACAAAAGATGTAGTGAAGGAAAAAGCCAATACTTCTTTCATCTTCTTCCATCTCCAAACCTCCTTTCAAAGAAACTGGCTAAAAATATAGCCCTCCACTCAAAGATTAACCTTGTCTAAACCCAAACCAATGACAAAGAGTTCAAGGGAAAGTTACATGGGTCAGTATGCAAGGGATTCAGAAAGAAAGAAAACAATTTTAAGAACTGCGATTCTGGTGTCAACGTATCATAAATATCTATGAATATCAAGTATTTTAAATAGTACTGTTATTAGGCCCAACATTTTTCAAGCACAAGTTCCATCTACCTCATATCTTACTCGGTTTGTTTCCAGAGGATGTTAAACATTTACATCTAGAGATTTTCACAAAGACCAGTTAAACAAACACTGCTGAAAACCATCCAAAAATAGTTGCTCCAATTCCAAGACTCAATTAAGGTACAGAGAGAAATGGCATCTTCTCTAGGAAAGCATTCAATCTCAGGTTACTAGGGTTGTCCACCATCTGTTTATTCAGATAATACTTTCCTTCCATAAATCACCCTCCTGGGATACATGACAGGAGTACTGACAGTGAAGAGAGAGAGACCGGTGAAGAGTCTATTTGCAAACTTAGAAATCCCAGTTTAAATTCTGACCAACACTACCACACATTCTATAAAGAAAGTAAAATTCACTGCATTTGATTTAATTTATTTAGCACTGGGGGTAAGAATATGAGTCCACCACTTGCTCTATGATTTGTGGCAAGTTGCTTAACTTCTATGCTTCAGATTCCTCAACTGGAAAGTAAGGATAACAACAGTACCTATTCTAGCAGGGATTAATATGAGGATTAAATTAGTGCATGTAAAGCACATGGTGGCTCAGTGGTAAAGAATCCACCTGCCAATGCAGGAGACCAGGGTTCGATCTCTGGGTTGGGAAGATTCCCTTAAGTAGGAAATAGCAACCCACTCCAGTATTCTTGCCTGGGAAGTCCCATGGACAGAGGCAGGCTACAGTCCATGGGGTTGCAAAGAGTGAGACATGACTGAGGGAGCTATAGCATAGAGAATGTCTTATTTTTATTTTCTTCAAATTCTGTTTCATTTCAAACTGCATTTTAAACAATCCCTAGTTGAAGATCATTTTTATTCTGAAAATAACCTCACTTTTTTTAATAACTCTCTTGAGTTTTCTTGCCACAATATAAACTTTTTTGAGAAATTTTTTCATTGGTTGCTTTTAAAAGGCAAATAAATCCCAGGGTTTTACTAAGTGATACTCCTATGGAAACTCTTAAGTGTAGCTGCACATATAAATTTTTTTTCTCATGCATTCTTGGTGCATGTTCATCCTGAGTAGAGTACTCCTCCAGAAATTACCCACATATAGAAATAAGACTGGCTTTACATGACCCAGCAATCCCACTCCTGGGCATACACACTGAGGAAACCAGATCTGAAAGAGACACATGCACCCCAATATTCATCGCAGCACTGTTTATAATAGCCAGGACATGGAAGCAACCTAGATGCCCATCAGCAGATGAATGGATAAGGAAGCTGTGGTACATATACGCCATGGAATATTACTCAGCCATTAAAAAGAATTCATTTGAATCAGTTCTAATGAGATGGATGAAACTGGAGCCCATTATACAGAGTGAAGTAAGCCAGAGAAATAAAGACCAATACAGTATACTAACACATATATATGGAATTTAAAAAGATGGTAGCGATAACCCTATATGCAAAACAGAAAAAGAGACACAGAAGTACAGAACAGACTTTTAGACTCTGTGGGAGAAGACGAGCGTGGGATGTTCAGAGAGAACAGCATTGAAACAAGTATATTATCAAGGGTTAAACAGATCACCAGCCCAGGTTGGATGCATGAGACAAGTGCTCAGGGCTGGTGCACTGGGAAGACCCAGAGGGATGGGATGGGGAGGGAGGTGGGAGGGAGGATCGGGATGGGGAACACATGTAAATCCATGGCTGATTCATGTCAATGTATGGCAAAAACCACTACAATACTGTAAAGTAATTAGCCTCCAACTAATAAAAATAAATGGGAAAAAAAAAAAAAAGAAGAAAGAAGACTGGCTTTAAATGGCTACTGTGACGGAAGTGATGTCTTAGATAACAACCTGGACGTGAGGTAAATTAAATAGCTAACAAACTGTGGTTTAGAGAATGCTTTAATGACATTTTATTTAAAAGGGTATACCATTGCTATAATTTTCTATTGGTTATGGTTTTCTTAATAATAAAAGTGTACAAAACAAAATGAATCTCAAAAACACATTAAACAAAAGAAGCCAGATAAAAAGAGTACATATGGTATTATTCCATTTATATGAAATTCAAAAACAGGCAAAATCAGAAAGTAGTCACAGGGTAGAACTAAATTGAAAGGGCACTAAACAACTTTCACTGATCATTTATATAAATTAAGTCACAGCTTTGAATATTATCCTGCTTTGAATATTATTCTTAGATTCCATGTA
Source organism: Cervus canadensis (assembly GCF_019320065.1). Taxonomy (NCBI): domain Eukaryota; kingdom Metazoa; phylum Chordata; class Mammalia; order Artiodactyla; family Cervidae; genus Cervus; species Cervus canadensis. Next base: position 79,529,856 of record NC_057391.1, read on the forward strand.
AAAACTGGAGCCCACTCAGAAAATGAAAAAAATAAAGACAAAGAACAGTAATATAACTGCACTTAAAGGAGACACTTAAAAGCTAATGGTCACATTTAAAATAGTCTACTAGAGATCAAATAAACACAAATTTAAGAAACCAGTTACTATTTTCTCCTTATATTAACATTTTAAATACTTTAAAATATTTTAAAATAATAACAATGCTGGCAAATACGTACCTCAGTCTCATACTGCTAAGGGGAATGTAAATCGGTACAACCTTTCTGGAGAGCAACAATGCAATGTTTTGCTCTCCTAAAAGCTCTAAATGTATAACTTGACCTAATAATTCCATTCAAATGTATTTATCTTAAAAATATAGAAATGTGGACAAAGATTTGGGTTTAGCAATATTCACTGAAGTTTTGTTTATAATAATTGGAAATCAACAAGCAAGCTAAATGTGAACACTATGGAAACTGGTTGCATAAATGACAAATGCATCCATTATCGGAATATTCTTCAGCTGTTTTAAACTGTTTTCAAATTATTCTAATAATATTAAAATGTATGTTAATGAAAGCAACTTACAAAAGTATGTATACAGTAAAATATGCAATGAGGAAAAATTAGAAACAATGTCATTAAAAAATCATAATTAGAAGCCAACATCATAGAAACTACTATTATATTCCATAACTGTTTGGATTTTATTATAAGAACACCAGTGTTACCCCTCACTAACTACGTCTACTGGAGAGAGAGGAAAAAAAAAACCCAACAGAAGGATAAGAACATTCGTTAAAGGAACACACTGATAAGTGTTATTTCAGATATGAGCAGCCAACTCATTAAATGAAGTCAAAGTCCTTCAAGGTATGCTAACAAATCTCTAACAAGAAAAAGTTACAGAATTCAATACAATGCAGATATATATCAATCATGCTTAATTTGAGCTAGGGAAAATAATTCGATGATTTAGTGATTTTCCACAGGACTGGGCTCTGCCCTTTTATAAAGCAACAAAAAAGGGAAAGGCACAGCAAGAAGTCAAGCCAGCAACCAGATTTCCCAGGAAATTAGCTCTTACTTGGCAAAATACTGGCCTCATATTCTAAAGAAACAGAACTCTACAAATAGAGATGAGACACGTAATATTTAAATACTCTGTAAAAGATGTATACTTTTCCCTTTGCTTGTAAGACCTCCAAAAGAAAATAATGCCTCTTAAAACATAGGGAAAAACTTAAAAACCCAGTTTAGAGTCAAATGTTCTATAAGTAAAGAATAAGCTTCTTTCAAAACACTAAGTAAGCTCACAAGTTGTAAAATAACTGTATTTTCATGATTTTTTAAATGAAAGAAAAATACCATGTTTCTAACCTTCAACTAGGATTACGTGGAAAAGGAAACTTTGATTCTCATGTTAATTCTGAATTTTAAATTTACCAAGGCTAATAAAAATACTTATAATTTCTCTATAGTGTTTTCGATCGTCATTATAGAACATTCCTTCGATCTCCAACTTAAAAAAAAAAAGCCTTAGTACTTGATCTTCCCTCAGAAAAAGGCTATGTGTTAATAATCCAAAAGAAGAGTCTTCTTAAGATAAAAAAGGTAACAGGATAGGAGAGTTAAAGAAGGAAAAGGTGTAACAGAAGCTTTTCTTCCTTTATGTCACGTGTTTGAAACCTAACCCCGATTTCCATTAAATGGTCCAGCACCGAAGTTTCTGTAGAACTTTGTGCACAAAACTGCCCAGTAAGCAGAAAAATGGCAGCTGAATTTCATTTAATACTCAAGTATAAAGTAACGAAAGGATGAAACTGACAATCATATAGTTAAGTCAGCAGGTTCATTTATAACCCATTCTTACAACTTTAAGCTGCTTCCCTCTGCCCCACTAGACCAAAAAGTCAACAAATTGCTATTTCAAAGAACTAGTAACAAAGCACAAAGTTTTATTAAACTTTTCTAAGAAGCCAATAAACAAAAGGTAATGGTCTCAACAAAGGGTGCTGAGACAACTGGATAACCATAAGTGAAAAAATTAAGTTGGGCCCCTTCCCCATACCATACACAAAAATTAACCCAATATGGAACTAAATATAAGGGCTAAAATTTATATAAACTCTGAGAAGAAAACACAGGCATAAATATTCATGACCTTGAATTAGGCGATTGTTTCTTAGATTATTATACCAAAAGCACAAAGACAGGGCTATACCAAAATGAAAAAGGTTTTGCGCTTCAATGGCCACCACTAAGAAAGTGAAAATACGAGTCATATTGGGAGAAAATATTTGCAAATCACGTATCTAACATGGGACTTGTATCCAGAACATATATAAAAGTTTTTCATAACTAAAAACACAATAACAAAAGACAATTCCATTCTTTAACATGTGCAGGAGATCCAAATAGATAATATTTCAAAGAAGATATACAAATGTCCAATAAACCCACAAAAAAAATTCTCAGTATCAACAGCCATCGGGAGAATGCAAAACAAAACCACAATGAATTATTACTTCACATCTACTAGAATGACTACAAAAAAGAGATAATAACAAGTGCTGGTGAGGATGTGAAGTCAGAATGCTCATTCCCACTACCAGTGGGAATGTAAATTATAGAAGCTTTGGAAACTGACTGAACCTATGACCCATCAACTCCACTATTAGGTATACACCCAAGAGAAACAAAAACACATGTTCCTAAAACAAAAATCTGTACATGAATGTTCATAGTTTTATTTGAATAGCTAGAAACTGGAAACAATCCCATGTCTTATCAACAGCAGAATAATTTAAAAATTGTGACACATATTGGAACACTACTCAGGAACAAAAAGGAACACATTACTGATACACAAAATAACATAGATAAACCTCAAGTTAACTAGACAAAGTGAAAGACTCCAGACCTCCCTCTTAAAGAGTATACACCATGCAATTCTCTTTGCATAAAATTCTAGAAAATGCAAACTACACTGACAGCAGATTATTATTCTGAGTGTGGAAAGGGAGAGATGGTTTACGAAAGGGTAAACCTTACCCATAGGGCACAAGGAAACTTTTAAACTGGTATATTCCTTATCTTGATTGTAGTATGTAAATAGATAAAAATTCATGAAACTATTACTTTAAATATATGCAATTTCATTACATGTCAATTACACCTGTATTTTTTAAAAGGTATATGCCATTTTGGGGGAAGAGAAGTTTCTGAAATGATACATTTGGGTAAGAAAAGGGTAGAAAAAGTAGGCTGAGAGCTTTTAGTATGACGGCAGTTTTTTAAAAATCAAAATATTAACTGATCCCTACCTGGTAATACCTGAATTTTCGGCCAGAAAATGGAGGAGTCAAAATAACCAAGGCTACCTATGAATTCAGTCTAGCCTTATAAAGTGAGAATTTTAAAAATTCATCTCAACATTTATTTGAATATACATATTCTTCAAATTAGGCTTCCCTGGTGGCTCAGACGATAAAGAATATGCCTGCAATGCTGGAGACCCAAGTTCAACCCCTGGGTTGGGAAGATCCCTTGGAGAAGGGAATGGCTGGCTACCCACTCCAGTATTCCTGCCTGGAGAATTCCACGGACAGAAGAGCCTGATGGGATACAGTCCGTGGTGTCACAAGACTCTCAGACACGACTGAGAGACTAACACTTTCACTACACTACTTTCACTACTATTCTTCAAATTGGATGTAATTTTAGGACTCTGTGAACTAAAATGGACAGGAGTGGGAAACTGAATTCAAATGACCATTACATCTACTCCTGTGGGCAAAAATCCCATAGAATGGAGTAGCCCTTATAGTCAACAAAACAGTCTGAGACAGACTACTTGGGTGCAATCTCAAAAATGACAAAATGATCTTGGTTCGTTTCCAAGGCAAATCATTCAATACCACAGTATCCAAGTCTATGCCCACTGATGCTAAAGAAGCTGAACGGTTCTACGAAGACCTACAAGACCTTCTAGAACTAACACCAAAAAAGAAGTCCTTTTCATCATAAGGAATCGGAATGCATAAGTAGGAAGTCAAGAGATACCTGGAGTAACTGGCAAGTTTGGCCTCAAAGTACAAAATGCTGCACTGTGCTCAGTTACTGAAGTCATGTCCGACTCTTTGCAACTCCATGGACTATAGCCCGCCAGGCTCCTCTGTCCATGGGGTTCTCCAGGCAAGAATACTGGAGTGGGTTGCCATGCCTTCCTCCAGGGGATCTTCCCACAACCTAGGGATAGAATCGGGGTCTCCCGCATTGCAGGCGGATTCTTTACCAACTGAGCCACCAGGAATGCTCAAGAATACTGGAGTGGGTAGCCTATCCCTTCTCCAGGGGATCTTCCCAACCCAGGAATTGAACCAGGTTTTTCTGCATTGCAGGTGGATTCTTTACCAGCTGAGCTACCAGGGAAGCCCAAAATGAAGCAGGGCAAAGGCTAACAGAGTTTTGCCAAGAGAACGCACTGGTCATAGCAAACACCCTCTTTCAACAACACAAGAAATGACTCTACACATGGACATCAACAGATGGTCAATATTGTAATCAGACTGATTTATTTTCTGCAACCGAAGATGGAAAAGCTTTATACAGTAAGCAAAAACAAGACCTGGAGCTGACTGTGGATCATGAGCTCCTTATTGCAAATGAGAGTGATAAAGGAAGAGTGAAAAAGCTGGCTTAAGCTCAACATTCAAACTACGAAGATCATGGCATCCAGTCCCGTCACTTCATAGCAAATAGAAGGGGAAAAAGTGGAAAGAGTGACAGATTTTATTTTCTTGGGCTCCCAAATCACTGCTAACGGAGACTGCAGCCATGAAAACTGAAAAACACTTGCTCCTTGGAAGAAAAGCTATGACAAACCTAGTCAGTGTATTAAAAAGAGAGACATCACTTTGCCCACAAAGGTTCATATAGTCAAAGCTATGGTTTTTCCAGTAGTCATGTACAGATATGAGTTGGACCATAAAGAAGGCTGAGTGATGAAGAATTCATGTTTTCGAATTGTGGTGCTGGATAAGACTCCTGAGAGTCCCTTGAACTGCAAGGAGATCAAAACAGTCAATCGTAAAGGAAATCAACCTTGAATGTTCACTGGAAGGACTGTTGCTGAAGCTCTAATCCTTCGGGCACCTGATGCAAAGGGCCAACTCATTGAAAAAGACCCTGATGCTGGAAAAGATTGAAGGCGAGAGAAGGGGGCGACAGAGGACGAGATGGTTGGGTGGCATCACTGACACAATGAGCATGAGTTTGAGCAAGCTCCAGCAGAGACCGAGCTGCAGTCCACGGGGCCGCAGAGTCCGACTTTGCTAGTGAAGAACAGTTCTTCAAATATAACGTATATGCATATGTACAGATATACAAAGTAATAAGTGTTAAACACATGTATAAGTGTAAGGCTTCCCAGGTGGCACTAGTGGTAAAGAACCCGCCTGCCAATGCAGGATGCATAAGAGACTTGGGTTCAATCCCTGGATCACCAAGATCCCCTGGAGGAGGAAATGGTAACCCACTCCAGTATTCCTGCCTGGGATAATCCCAAGGACAGAGGAGTATGGTGGGCTACAGTCCACAGGGTTGCAAACAGTCAGACACGACTGAAGTGACTTAGTACACAGCACACAGCACATGTAAGTACAATGCATATAGGTATTTAGAACTTATTACTTTTGTCTACAGATAATATTTGATGAGCAAATGGATTTGAGAGCGCTTTACTAACTACAGAAAACACCCACCCCTCAATCCAAAGAGTTGCAGGCAACAGATTAAGAACTGCTAATAAAAATATTCAATGCCAAAAAAAAAAAATTCAATGCCAAGGAGATACAGTATTTAAATGTTATCTTAAACTTAAGTCTAATGAAAAATGTGTCTAACTGGCTCCTTAGCTACACTTCATAATCCAAAAAATTTAGGGATTAGTTAAAACAATGCTAATCTGGGTGCCATAATAATGGCAAAAAATACAGCTGATTTAAAATAAAGATTCAAATTTTTCCACAGCTTGACGGAACTAAAAGTAAGACAACAGAGTCAAGAATTCAAGATTGCTTTTAATGTCTAAACGAAGTTTAAGTATCATAGTTCAATTTAATATATGATTCTTTTACAGTCCATGCAAAAAAAAAGAAAAATCTTTTGCCTCCTATCTGCTTTGTTCACTTTACCTCCTATATGCAATCCTGTATCCTTACAACAGTAGCTATGGTTTGCTAAGTATTTACTACGAGCTAAGTACTGTTAAATGCTTTACACAAATTATCTCATAATTCTCAAAGTGATTTATTTTACAGATGAGAAAACTGAAGCTAAATTAACTTGCCTAAGGAAGTAGAGCTGGATTTGAACTCAGCCAATCAAAGTTAATTTAGTTGATGTTATAAATTCAACTCGCAGTCAGTCTCCCCATCATTCACTCAGTATATTTGTATCCCAGAGAATACCAAAAATGATAAAGTTGTGACTTCAAAAACTTTACAACTTTATGAAGATTAAATCTAATATCACAAAATAAATTTTTAAAAAATCCTCACCAATAATGATAACATACCAAGCCATATGGTTTCTAAAATTAAGCTAGAATATCAAGGAAGGGATCATTAAGAAATCAACAGCTTTTGATAAAATATGTTAACATTTTTAGAAATGATGACCAGTCATAAAAATTTTTTTTTTTTTTTGGCCGTGCTGTCCAGCATGTGGGATCTTAATTTCCCCAACAGGCATCAAACCCACACCCCCAGCACTGGAAGTCTAGAGTCTTAACCAATGGACTGCCAGGGAAGCCCCACCAGTCATATAAATAGATATTTATAGTTCATTTTCTTGCCAATATACCCAATACAGTATTTAGTACTATAATCGCTGCAAGAGTAAGAAAGACTCTGCTATCATAGGAAACATCCCTTCATACTACGAATAATAAATAATTTTCAAAAATAAGAATGAATCTGACTATCCAGGAGCTAGGACTCAGTGCTTTCACTGCCGTGGCCTAGATTCAATCTCTGGTCAGGGAATTAAGATCCTGCAAGCCACGAGGGGCAGCCCCCCAACTCCCCCTGCCAAAAAAAAGAAAAAAGAATGAAGCTACTCTTTAAAACAGTTAACTATTCAAAAACTATGTTCACTGATGAAATTAAAATAAAGCCTGTAACGTCATGAAAGTTAGGGAAATTATACAGCTGCTTTCATCAGAGACAATTTAAGAGAGAATATAGCTTTTAACAGCTTTCTACATGTGAAAAAAGATTTTTCTTTCCCTTTGACCAAATCCTCAACTAAGGAAGGTACAGGGCTTAACTTAAATAAAATCTACTTCAACTTGAATCATGAAGAGTAATGTATTAACTATAAGGGAAGATAAACTGATCCTTTCTAACAAGCATTTAGAACAAATTTTAAGTCATTAAATCTACAACATTCACCTTTTTTTTCCAGTAGCAGGGTTAATGGCACCCACTATTAGGAAAAATCCCTGATGCTGGGAAAGACTGAGGCAGAAGAAGAGGGCATCAGAGGATGAGATGGCTGGACTGCATCACCGATGCAATGAACATGAACTTGGACAAACTCTGGGAGATGGTGAGGGACAGGGAGGCCTGGCATGCTGCAGTCCATGGGGTCGCAAAGAGTCAGACCGACTAGGCAGCTGAACAACAATGTTAGCAAAACTCAGACAGAAGAGGATCAGATGATATGCTTGGAGATACAACCTGTGACCACATAAAAAAATATTAGCCTCATTACCCTATGTAAATATTAGCCTTTTACCCCATGTAAATCAACCACAAAAACAAAGATTGTAAATACTTAAAATACATGTAAAATTGTAAAATCAATTCCTGTTTTTCTAACTACCACATTGCTTATAATCACAGTATCTGGGATATTAATAAAGGGCTAAGATTGCTATAATTACTAATTATTAACATTACCATGTGTTGAGTGCCCACTATATGCATGGAACTACATAAAATGCTTTTTGTTTAATTCTCATTATTAGGATAGTTAAGGAGGATATTACAAGCTCCATTTTATAGATGACAAAACTAAGGCTATGAAAGATTTCATAAACTGCCTACTGCCTAATTAGTCAATTAGTAAATGACAGAGCCAGGGTTCAAAAGCATGGTCAAACAATCACAGAACTTGGCTTTTCTCTATCCTATCATTCTTCCTCAGAACACAAATGATACTTTTTTCAATTTCTCTATATGGTAGTTACAAACGTACTTCTGTGATCATCAGGCTGTTCTGTGAGATTCTAGGTTGAAAAAAGTTTATTAAATAATACTGGGAGCTAAAATTCCTGATTAAAAAAGTCAGAAGCATCTTTTACTTTTCTGAAGTCAAAGGCAGTCAATCTTAAAAGATGTGAATTGTGCTTTTTTTTCTGTGTTCCTGACTTCGTCTTTATTCAGGAGCCAAGCAAGTGTTCTACAGCTTTAAATCCCTTTTCCTCCCTAACTAAACTGGAAAAATCTGATGATAATCATTTTTCTAATTAACTATATAACTTTAATATAAACAGGTTACCATAATTAATATTTTGCTATCTAATCAGAGAACTCAAGACTTTGTTCGTGAATGTAAGGTAGCAACAAGCAAGTAGGGAGAAAGAGTTTGGGTAGGGAGAAAAAGGGAAGGCGCTGAAAGTCAATTATTCAGCAACTCTTTGGTTCATGCATTTAAGAAGACTGGAGTCTTCCTCCTGCCTAACCCCAGACTCCATTGGAAAGGACAAGTGGGAAGGCACGGCCCAGTATTGTCGGGCACCTATTCCCAAGGGCTAGAGAGCAGAGTCAAGTACCCTGCCTCCTAAATCCACATGGCCCTGCCCAGGTTCCCACCCTAGGACTAGCAATTCTCAGGGTGTTCATTTGTATTCTGACATGCTTTCCTGAGTGGAACACAACAAAGGAAGAGTTCTAACAAGCAGGACAAAAAATATGTCCATGCGAGAGTGTTGCAAATAGGATCAACCTCCTTTACATATGTCACGCTAGGAAAACTGCCAAGAATGGCTCACTCCTCTAGACATACTTCCTGCAGATCCACCAGACTCCTCCTCAAACACGTCAGTATTCTCCTCATTCTCCTTAGTCTCAAACCTCCTTTTGCCCTAAGATTTCCAAGTGCATATTTTATATTCTCAAAAATATATGGCAATATGATAAGACATCCTATTTGTCAGTACTTTTATTTCATAGCTGAACAAACAGCCTAAAATGCCTTATACAGAATTTGCCTTTAATGAGATTTCTAATATGTTAAATTACTGAAGATAAATTTTCTTTGCAAATAAATTGGTCTTTATTTTCAAAAAATTGTATTTCTTTGTAAATAAAAGATTTATCATTATATCAAGATAAAGAAATATGATAGCAAAAAAAATGTTTTTTAATGTAAGGAGTACAAACTATATCCTTTCTCCCCAGCCCCACCAATGAAACATATATCAGAGTTCAGAAATTGGCAGAATTTCAGATCCATTCCATACAAATCAAAATTTATTAAACACAACATACGTATTTTGACAAGTCCAAAATAAAATGCAGCTTTCCAAGTACTCTATTAAAAGACCTCTTTTTAAGTTAGTAAGTTTACCTAGGGAACTTTTCTGATAAAAGGAATTCTCCCAGCAAACCAGCAACCAGACACTGGGATTTTTGCACTTCCACAGAACTCCAGATTTTCAGGTAGCACATCTCCATTGAGATTTATTGTATGAGTATTTGGAGAGCAAAAAGCAGAGAAAACATATCAGAAGCTACATATAAAAGACAAAACTTTACTGAAATAGAAAATGAACTTAATTAACTAGTGTTAATTGAACTTCCACTTGTAAAAATAATTTACATGAATATTCTTTGAAATGGGAAAAAAAAAGCCTCACTAAATTGTACAGTCAAAAGCAGTTTCTTTGGGATTTAAAAACCACCATTTTTTTCAACAACAGATTAACAAATCTCACTGTAAAAAGGGTTGAGCAATGAGAGCAATTTGCAGATAAGTATGATTAAATTATGGGTAAATAGTAAGTCAACTGAATAAAGTCCATTTATCAAAAAGCAAGTAATCAAACTAACGTCCACAACTATGAAGAATGAATTTTACATTTTTCCCACACTCTATTAAAGATTTTACATTCTTCATCAGTTAGTAAAGAACCAAATGATCTATATAAAAGTGCCTACCAACTGTACAATAACTTAAAGAACAACCATTCTGGTGGCAGGGATACTTCATTTAACTCAATGCAAGGAATTTAAAAGCTTTCATCCTTGCAACCTTTGTCACAAAAATTAGTAAATTTGTTTTATGAAAAGAGTGCCTATGTGTTTCAACTCAAATATGCAATGATTACATGTTTTGTGACCTTCCAAAGATTGAAATTTTTTTCAAAGATTGAAATTTTAATAATATTTAAAAAATGAAATACAAATAAAAATTTTTCGGAGAGAGAAAAATCTAAAATTCCTGATGCAAAGCTACTCCAAAAGTTTATTCACAATTTCATAAAACATTAATGAAAGGGTTACATAAATCTCCTGGAATAAAAATCTTAAAGAGAGCTGTAAGAATCTCTTTGTTTTCAATACTGCTTTCTCTGTTCTTACATCCATTAAAACAGATATAAATTAACTCTTTCTAAATATAAAACATCTAGTCTTTTAGAAAAAAAAATCAAACCAAGAACAGCAAAATATATACGTATATATTCTCAATATAGCTTTAAATAAGTATGTAGATTACATTTAGGTCCCTCAAACAAGTTAAACTTACAACATATGCCACATCAAGATTATTCTCAAGGGAAAAAACCATCAGAACAAAAGCTCCCACTTAATAAACTACTTTGTAGTTAAAACTCTATCCCAGGTGCATTTAATTGTCCAGTATTATCACCATTTTTCTTCAAAAACCTAGAAATCTAAAATACACAAGTATATTTGGTTCTCTTAAAAATGCTTTTATAGTACATATTTTGTATGAATGGCCATGAAAAACTTAAAAATTCCTTTACTCTCTAAAAAGGAAACACCCTTTTGCTTTTCTCTTTTGAAATGTGTCTTATTTGGTTTTTACTTACTTTCTACACATGAACTTTTCTCAAACCAGTCTCTTTCAGTATTAGTTGTTTACTGTCAATATGTCTGTGTATACTTAGGTTTTTTATAGACTGTGCTTTACAGTATACTGGTAAGAAAAGCTAAAGAAGAGGGCATGAGTGAAACAAAAGTGGACCACATCTGAGAAACACCATTCAATTTCAACTCTCTGCCTCAAATACCCTTCAGTACTCATGCCAAGTATTCTCAATTTCTAAAAAGAAGCACAACACAGTATGATAAAGCAAACACAGGAGAAACCAAATCATCAACTCTAAGAAATTTAACAGAAAGTATCACCACCTGAGAAAGAAATACCACAAAAAGAAAAACAAACAATAAACCCAGTTCCTGGATGTCCCTATTGGAACATCACTTCTACTGCACTCCATAGCTCAAAACAGTTTTTACAAACTCTTTTTAGTGTAAGAAATACATTTTACATTGTAACCTAGTACACACATGTACGTCATCCTGATGGCTCAGATGGTAAAGAATCCACCTGCAATGCAGGAGACCCGGTTCGATCCCTGGGTCAGGAAGATCCCCTGGAGAAGGAAATGGCAACCCACTCCAGTATTCTTACCTGAAGAATTTCATGGACAGAGGAGCCTGGCAGGCTCCTGTCCACGGGGTCACAAAGAGTTGTACACGACTTAGCAACTAACACACATGTATGAGCAAAATTTCCAAAAACAATATTTTCCCTTGCCATGTGCAATAGTAGTCAATTCTGTCCTATTTCATTTATTTGTAACGCTGGTGGTAACCCACTAAATTGACTTTATAGTTACTAATAAAGTATCATCCAGTTCAAAAAACACAGGCTTAAAATAGGGTAAGCAAAAGGAGAAGGGGGCAGCAAAGGATGAGATGGTTAGATAGCAAGCATCATCAACTCAATGGACATGAATTTGAGCAAACTCTGGGGGATAGTGGAGGACAGAGGAGTACGGCATGCTGCAGTCCACCGTGTCGAAAAGAGTTGGACTCCGCTTAGCAACTAAACAACAAAACAGGGTATCCCTTGTAGAGTATTAGGATTTTTTTTTTCAATTGCTTCTACCTGTCTAGCAGGTAGACAGGTATTTTAAGGCTGCTACATTATTTTGTTGTTTTATTCGCTGAGTCGTGTCTGATTCTTTTCCGACCCCATGGGCTGTAGCCCGCCAGGCTCCTCTCTCCATGGGATTTCCCAGGCAAGAATACCAGAGAGGGTTGCCATTTCCTTCTCCAGATCTTCCCGACCCAGGGATGGCAACGTGCGTCTCCAGAAGTGGCAGGTGGATTCTTTATCACTGAGCCACCAAGGAATCCCCTGCTACATTATTACTACTTTCAATAAAGCAAGTGGTTCTTAAAATGTTCCCCTGACCAACATAAGTATCACCTGAGAGAAATTCAAACTCTCAGGCCCTACAGTACCAGATACCTACAGTATCAGAAATTCTGGATGGAACCAGCAGTCTGTATTTTAGCAAGTCGTCCAGGTGATTCGAGTTCAAGTTAAAGTTCCAGAACGACGCATTAAAGAATTCAAGCCTTTCTTCATTCTCTACACATTTGTAAAATATCCAGTATATAGGACTTATTCTGTGCCAGTTACTATTCTCAAAGTTCCACAGATATTAATTCACGTGGAAAAAAAAAACAACCATAAGAAGTAGGAAGTATCCTTATCCTTATTATACAGATGAAACTTCTTCACAGAGAGGTTAAGCTATCGAAGCTAGGTGGCGGAACCAGAATTCAAACTTATTTCTAATTTGGAGAAAGTAAGCCTACCCGCCTTTTCATGCCTCTCCTCTTCCTAATCAAGTCCCGGTCCTACTCCTTTAGTTCAGCTACTCCTCCTTTTTTCCCATTCAAATTCCCCATCTTGTCCATGTCCTTATTTTCTAACATGATTGCTTTCGTCCTAAACATTTCTTTCCTAAAGCACTGGAATGCAAGTCACAACCTTGCTTTGAGAACCCTTTCTCTGGCCCTAGATGGCATGTTAGTATTATTATGCAGCTGAAGTTTCTTCTATTTCTGAAGTTATTAGAACCTATTAAAGGCCCCCATGTTATTCCTCGTTACCTACTGTCCTGGTCAGTTTCCGCAAGACCACTAGTCTCTTCCTGAGCAACTTTCTCGCTCCCTCCTACGATGCCCTATCTCCTACTCCCTTCCTACAAGGAAACTACTTCTCCCGCCTACCCCCCGAGTCATTTTGCTTGACTAATCCCCAACTGAGAGGACTTCACTCGGCTAAACCTCTCACTTCTCAAACCCGAGCTACCCCCTCGAGGTTTTGTTGGTGGTTTTCCGCCCCCCCCCCCAAAACTCTGCTCTCCCGGGGATCCTCACACACCCAGTTCCCAGTCCAGTATCTCCCATCGCAGACCAGCGGTGGGGGGCAGGGCGCTCCCGTCCCTCCCCAGGCTGTTCAAGGTCTCCAGCGGTCCGACCAACCGAAGCCCCGCCAGAGCTCCCACAGCGCTGCTCTCGCGGATGGCCGCCTTTCTCAGGAGAATCCCCAGCCCCCTCCCTGCCTCCTTCCTCGACGCCCTCACTGGGGATCCCTGCCGCCCTCGGCCTCCCTTCTCCCTCGGACCCGGGCCACTCCCAGTCACCACCACCCCCCCGCCCCCGCCCCACGCCTTCCCCAGCTTTCTCCGCTCGGGCCGCTCCCGGACTTCCCGGGTTCCCCCCTTCTTCAGCACACCTAAAGGTGTCCAGAGTATTCCCGAGTCACCGCGTCCCTCGGACCAGGTCGTAACCGGTCACCCCCTTCTCCGGGACCCCAGATGCTCCTATCTCCCCAAGAAACTACCTCTCACACGCACCGGTCGCCGGTCAGTGTCCCATACCCGACCAGCTAGGCGTCCCGAGGGACCTGCTGGTCTGACCTGCTTGGGTCCGGCCCCGCAGCCTACCTTGCCACACTACGAACTCTGCCGCAGGAACCGGGTGGCTCTCCCACCAGCCCAGTCTGGGCGAACTCGCCGCCGTCGCCGCCCCCGCCCTGGCCCCGTCCGGGGCCGGGCTGGACCCGCTGTCGAGGCCCCCCTCCGGCTGGTTTCCGCCTCGGGAGCGCCGAGATGGAGTTTCCACCCCCACCCCCCGCGACGGCCCCCAGACCTCAGGCCCGCGTTATCCGAACTCACCTGCAGCTGCCGCCGACCAACTCCAGCACCCCTGCCTCTCTACCTCGGGCGCCAGTAGCCACCTAGCGCCTCCACCTCCCCCATGACAACAGTCCCACCCCATTTCACACTTCCTACCTCGCGATTGGATAGTGGGGCGGCAGCTCTCTGCTCTTATTGGTTTAGTTTACCCGTCCGTCAAAGCTTCCTTACCGCCCCTTTTCCTGACCCGGTATTAGCCCCCTCCCGGACCTGGAGCGTCCTAGACTAAGCTTTAGTTGTAATTGGTTGATGGTTGGACAGTTCAAAGTTCTGATAGGCTACCGCAAGTGTCTGTTAAGTCACCTGGCAAAGGATGGTCGGCTCCGGTTGGTTCGAGCTTGGGCACAGTTTGGTTGCGCAGTAGAAAGCGAGGAAGGGACTGACGCTCAAATCCGACGGGAAGGATTAACTCTTTGTGGTAGAGGTGACTGTGCCTTTCTCCAACTTTCTCCCAATAAGGAGAAGCTTATCACTGCCAGCTTACCCAGAGGGTAGTACTTACACAAAACAGCAACATTAGAATTTGTGTATAAAAATCGATTACAACTCGATGAGAGAAACGCTCTATATAGATTAAAATTTTCCCTTGAGGTCCTATGGTGCCCAGTTTCCTTGACGTTCTTTCCAGAAGTCTCCATGCTAAAGGGCAAAGCACAACCGTTTATTTAGCAGAAGTCAGTCCACTTTGGTTGCAGTTAATAAATTGAAGTGGCGTGTTACGAGGTCTCCCCCTTCCAGACTCACTCATGGCTGGCTTCTGGGAAATGACCAGGCAGCCACCAGCAAGTTTGGACTAAATGGGCCACAGATTACCCTTGTGATGCTCTGGAAAAGAGAATTCGGCTCTCTGCAACTTGATTTTTATGCTCAGCAGTTCTTAAATAACTCTACTAGATGTGTGTCAGATACTTAACAATTTGTCTTTTTTTCTAAACCTCTCTTCCTAGCAGTCTAAATTAGGACCGTTGAATGAATTGCAGTTCTTTTCTCATATTGGCACAATGCACCAGAATAAATGATTGCGTTTTTATTCATTTGGGTACAAATCACAGTAGGCACTCTTGAGAAATTTGATGTTGCTATAAAAACTTGTGCTCCTAGAAATGTATATTCTTTTTTTTTTCATTTCAGCTTTTTGCTTTTCTTTTTCACTTCCACCCACTGTTCTTGCTCCTGAATGGCAAAATGCTGGCCTAATTACTCTTTCAATTTCTAAATCAGATTTTAATAAATGTACCTTCCTCACAACTCCACCCAGCATATGTAAACTCAATGGGTCATGAAACATACACTCAAGAATGGATTGGGAAAGTTCAAGGGTACTTCCCCCTTAAGCATCCCTTTATGAGTGGGGACTTCCTGTGGCACCAAGACTAGACCTTGCCCCTTTCTTATTCCTGCTAACTCTTTGTTCCATATCTCTTCTATTTACCCTTCTGTCCTATTTCAGCAAGCTACAAGAAGTGTAAAACTGTGTGGTTCATTATCCCCCCACCAAAGAAAAAATTGTCCATTTTCTAACATGTATTTTTAGTCATTTAAATAAACTATATACTTCTATCACCAAACTAAGGGGAAATTATTCCTCCAGTAACTCTACATAACAGTAAGGTGTCTTTTCCTAGTTTTTTCCCAGAACTTTCCTCCCCCTTCTCTCATCCTCACCTTCCAATTTAGAAATAACCTCCCCTTCAATTCAATGACTCATAAAAAGACTGTGAAAGGAAAGCGGAAAAGCCAAAATAACTACAGAAATGTCTGAATCATTCAATTGAAGGAAAGATCAGACATTGACCATGATAGGATGGCATTCAAGACATAAGGCAAGCCTTAACTAACATCCCATAACAAAAGAAGTAACATGTAAATGTGAAGATGCTCCAGTGAAAAGGAGGTAGCAGTATGTCCGAAGGTTTTGAAGGTATTACCAGCAGCTTTCTTCTCTCTAGTCTTGGCAGTGTGTCCTACCTACCAATTTTAGAGCAAGTTAGAAGGCAGTTAATGTCCTGGCAGATAGAAAACAATAACGTCATAGGAGGGCATGACCATTATTATGGTACTTTCGGTAATAATGGCTCTTTCACAGTCATAGTGACTATGAACATAGAATTAGGCCAGCCTTACTAAGAGGACTTGCCATGGAAGTTCAGGAACTCAACAAAATTATTATCACAAAACTAGGAAAATTGCCACAAAGTTCAGCTATTCCTTTTATTTCATTGTATCTATTTATTTATTTTCACCACACAACATAGCATGTGGGATCTTAATTCCTCCACCAGGGATGGAACCTGCACCCACTATAGTGGAAGCATGAAGTCTTAACCATTGGACCACCAGGGAAGTCACCCTTCTATTGCATATACTAGAGTGAAAAACTTGGCTTAAAACTCAACATTCAGAAAATTAAGATCATGGCATCCGGTCCCATCACTTCATGGCAAATACATGGGGAAACAATGGAAACAGTGACAGACTTTATTTTCTTGGGCTCCAAAATAACTGCAGATGGTGACTTCAACCTTAAAATTGAAAGACCCTTGGTCCTTGAAAGAAAAGCTATGACCAACCTAGACAGTATATTAAAAAGCAGAGACATTACTTTGCCAACAAAGGTCTGTCTAGTCAAAGCTATGGTTTTTCCAGTAGTCATGTATGGATGTAAGAGTTGGACTATAAAGAAAACTGAGCACCAAAGAATTGACGCTTTTGGTCTGTGGTGTTGGAGAAGATTCTTGAGAGTCTCTTGGACTGCAAGGAGATCCAACCAGTCAATCCTAAAGGAAATCAGTCCTAAATGTCTTTGGAAGGACTGAAGCTGAAGCTGAAACTCCAATACTTAGGCCACCTCGTGTGAAGAACTGACTCTTTGGAAAAGACCCTAATGCTGGGAAAGATTGAAGGCAGAAGGAGAAGGGGGTGACAGAGGATGAGATGGTTGGATGGCATCACTAACTCGATGGACATGAGTTTGAGTAAGCTCTGAGAGTTGGTGACGGACAGGGAAGCTTGGCATGCTGCAGTCCATGGGGTCGCAAAGAGTCGGACACGACTGAGCAACTGAACTGAAAAAAGAAAAAGGCATTCATATATGTTTTTGTTCATATGTGCATATACACTTCTATCACTCCCATTCCTTGTGAAAATCAGTTAAGAGGGAAAATGTAGTATAAACACATACAACCCAGTAAGAGAGAAAACCTTAAAGAAGGAAGGTTTTAAGGAATATTCTTTGATGCAGCAGAAGGCTATTCTGTTATTGAAGCCCATGCAGTAACTGGAAAAGTTATTGCTTGTACCCTACATTTTGATTTTGTGTCCACAAAGTAATCTTATAATGCAATTACTCCATCCAACTTCTCTTTTCTTTCCTGTGTTAGGTGCTTCTCCACCACTCTCAAGGCCCGCTCTTAAAAAGCAAGGACACTGGAGTCAGGGAGTCTGCAACTCTGTGTTGCGTGGCTGGTTGTGGAGGTGGCACAGATGGTATCTGTGAAGAACCACTTGAGCAAAACCAGCATGGCAGGTGTATTAAAGGCAAAAATAGCCTTTATAAATCCTGATTAAGTGGGAAATGATGGACTCAGAGTGATGGCCCAATATCTAAGTGGTATGGTTTGCCTTGGGCTCTCATATGTGCTGGTGCATTTTGCTCTCTTTTCTTTGCTACTCCTCTCTTTGATCATACCATTTTTCAAGGGAGCAAAACCCAAGTGTCTTTACATTTCTATTTTAGTCCAGGAGGACAAACTCACTATGAAAATTCCATTTGGCTGTTTTTGTTTGTTTTGGGGGGGATTTTTTTTTTTTCCTCTCTGGTTTCTGCGCATAATTCCAAATGGATTAGAGAAGCAAACAGTCGGTGGAAAATAAAATCAGTCAGATAAACAGACGAGGGTCAGAGCTGCCTGCTGCTAGCAGTTAGGGGCAAAGTCATAATATTTGATAAGAGATGGTTCCCTGAGCTTAGGATCCCTGAAAGTGGAGGTTGACAGGGATATAGGGGTTGGAGAAAAGGGAGGAAAGAGACAAAAGTGAGACAGAGACAGAGAGAGTGAGAGCTGAGAGAGAGAAAGCCCTTGGAGAAGAGGGTAATGAACATGAGAGCGTCAAGAGGCCACAGTCAGAGTGCTGAAACAGCTTAGAGTCCAACCCCCAACCGCCCCAGATATGGACTTTACACAAGGTTGCACAATGGAACCAACAAAGTGCAGCCTCTGCCACTAGTTGAAAGGAGAATGGGGCCAGAACTCTACCCTATGGCATCATTGCTCTGTTGCCACCTGGAAATAGCACTGAGCTCAAAGCCTGCTGCTTTGGCACCAGGCAAAGCCGACAAGGAAGGCTACATTCCTGCAGCCAGCCAGTGAACGCATCTTCTTTTGATTTCATAAAGGTGACCACTGGCATGAAGCTCTGGGTAAACAAAGGGAAATTTTCTGGAAGAAGATGTTTTTGCCATCCCAAACTGGGGAGCTTCCAACAAAGGGATGTGCCAAGTTGTTTTCCATGCTGGAACAAAGCACTGTGGTTTCAAAATTCAAGACTCTGTTCCTTGGATGGGAAGAAGCAAAAAAAAAAATTTTAAAAGTCAGTGGAAAAGGGTGTCCTTTCAGGCAGAACCATTTGATTTCCAATTCTAGGGCTCATGTGATTTTTAAGTAGCACACCATACCATCTCGTTACTCAATGCAGGCATTTTCATCCTCAAGAAAAGTCCTCTACCCACCTTGCATAGCATAGGTAAGATGGCTTGAGTGCTTGTAAAAGGGACGGGTTGCAGCTCTTAGCTCTGCCATTGTTCTATTGAATGGAGCCCCTGGTTACTATCACCAGATCTATGGGTGGACCAGCCATTCTTCTGCAACAGGGAGTGGACCACTCAAAGCACTTAGCACCATTTAAACTTTTGTCCATCCCAGTTTTACACACACATACACACACAGAGTTTCCTGGAAACCGGGCTGTCCTCCAAGGATTTCAGAGAGTAAAATGCCTTCTAGAACTCCAGTTTCCTAATCACTTGGAATCTCATAAGAAAGTAGACCTGAACTCAGACCCTGAAACTAAATGTGTTCAGATCCTGGCTCTGCTATTTCTAGCCGTGTGACTCTGGGAAAGTTGATTCATTTACCTAAACTTCAGTTTCTTCATCTACAAAGTGGAATATATATTAGCTATATCTTGCTGGATAACAAATTATCCCAAAATTTAGTAACTTAAAACAACATTTATTACCTCTGTCTCTGTGGGTCAGAAATCCTGGTGTAACTTAACTGGGTCCTCTGGCTCTGGGTGTCTCACAAGGGTGCAGTCACCTCAAGGCTCAATTAGGATGAACCTGCACCCTAGCTCAGTCTTATCATTGTCGGCAGGATTCCTTAGCTCACAAGCTTTAGCCTAAGGCCTTAGATCCTCATGAGCTGTTGGCTCAGGACCTCTGTATGCCTTACCTGTGAATCTCTCCATAGAGCATCTCAAAATGTAGCAGCTTACTTCATCACAGCAAGCCAGCACAAGGGAAAAAGAGAGGGTCAATGAGAGAGAGACTGCTAAAAAGACAGAAGTCAGTCTTTTGCAATCTACTCACAGAAGTGACATCCCAGTATTCTTGCCACATTCTGTTAGTCAAAAGCAAGTCATTGGGTCCAGCCCACACTCAAGGAAAGGGGATTGCACAACGGTGCAAATACCAGGAGGGGGATTATTGGAGTCACTTCAGAAGCAGCCTAACATATGATGATAATAATAATAATACCTACTTACAGATTTTGTTTAAAGGTTAAAGCAGAGAATGTGTTCAATTCAGAGCCTGGCATATATTATGTACCTAGTGTATACAATACTATTCTATTAATTTCATTATTGAGTATATAATGATTGGTTTTCTCTCCCTTCTAGCTACTCAGAGGAAACTTTTATGAGCAATAAGTGAGATAATCGACATAGTTCAGGAAGGACCTGATGCATGGTAAATTCTCATTAATTATTATTAATGTTAATTGTTATTAACATTATATGAGTGTGTGATATCTGTTCCCTTGCCAAGCTAATGGGCAGATATGCAATGTCCAGAATGGTCTTATTTTCAAATATTTTGTCTCATTTATCCACATGTACCCTATACTTGCCAGACCACAATTCCAGATTTGGGGCTCAGAAAATATGAGCAACAAAGCCATGATCCAGTCTAATTTCCTGCCTGCCTTATATTAAGCAAGGCATGCTCAAAACCAGCAAGATTGGGTAATTAAGGCAGCAGCTCAAATTTTCAGAAGTCTGAACCTGGCTCCATTAAAGTTGCAGAGAGAGGGGGTGTACCCAGAATGAGCAAGGACATGGCTGTGTGACTTTTGCCCCTTTCACTGGTCACTCTGCAGTCTCCTGTCAATCCCTAACAGGATGAGAGAAAGAGGGATCCTACCAGGCTCTGTGGATGGCGTGAGGGCACCCAAAGGGCAGACTGCATCCCTGGACTGGGAGCAGTCAGAATCAAGAGGCTGAAGAGAGAGCAATTTTGCAATTAGAAAGTTGGAAGTAGAAAGCCCAGTTTACAACATGAATGAAAGATCACTATGAGGTTAGAGTGACCAGCAGGGCTGGGTTGAGTGGCTTCCTTATAAAGAAGGAGGATATTGAGGACTGGCCTGTAGCCAGAGAAAATGAGGAACTATTATCAAGGAAACCCCATTATTTTGGCTTTGAGTCATTTCTCAGGGCTCACACATGATTATATTATAAAAAAAATGTGGTGGTGGCAGGGGGTGGAGGGGCAGGGCGAGAACTCCTAAAGCATAAATGATCTTTAAACCAAAAACATTGTAGAAACACAAAGGTCCAAATGCATAGCTCACCTCATCCCATCTTTTCAGGCCAGGAATATCTACTCAAATATTCTCTCCCCCTTCCTCCCTCCACTCTCTTTACATTTGTACAGGTTCTTTCCTTTTGTCAGTGTTCCAGGCAGAAGAAAAAACTATCCTTACAAGGAAATGCCTTAGGATCTTTTCAATTGGAGCTGTTTTCTGATCCAAAGTCACCATCTTAAGCAGTTTTTCTGTGGTGCTAGACCATTAGCGCTCAGTAAATACTCACAGATAATAACAGTTACACTTCTGCCTTCAAATCAAGACACCTGGGCAGGTGGGATTTAAACAGGCCCCTTGATTTTCTGAGATGCCACAACCCTGGCCTCTGCTTCTCTGGGCCTGTTCCTAGGTGTTTCCAGATTTGTGCACAGAAGAGCTCAAAGCAGAAGTCGGGGGGAAAGATCTGTGAGGTTAAAGGAGAGGCATGTAGCAACATCAAGTTCCTCTTCCTGTCACTTGTCTCCTCTTCTTCTAACTCTATGTTTCCTCTGGGTTTGAGAAAGAGGAGAATTATAAGTCTCAACACTTCTCAGTAGCCAGAGAAGATCTCTGTCTGCTGTTTTGCAGGATGGCCAATTTTAGAAGGGAAAGAAGGGCTGAGAAGATGAAGACTTGCCCCCAGGAAACCTATCTACACAATAGGGATGGTGTGTTTATTTATTCAGCCTTTTCCTCCAGGCAGCCAGAGCAGCAGCCATTTCATTTTGCCCTCAGGAAGTGTATTTAGTAGTAGGCTTTCTTTCTTTTCCTGTTAGTTTCCTGCAAAAGGACATCAGTGTCTTCTCAGAGCCACAGCTGATAGGAAAGGATGTTATTGCTCAAGGGAAGGCAGACAAGCGTATTTCCCGAGTCAGACCCAGATCATCCCCAGGGCCCGGAGGGTGCAGCCTGGGCTGTGGAAATAGAAGAACCTGATTTTCACTCCCATTTCCCTCATGCCATCTTCCTCCCTGAAATACTCTCTAGTATAACAATAATTACATCTTCCACTTATGTAGAATTTCACACTTTACCAAGGTAAGCATCACACTATACAGTAGCTGAGTCGGAGGCACTGTATTTGATGGAGACTGGGATTTACTTTGGGGGGTTACTATTATGTAAAGGGGAAATCATATACCAATCATATAGGTTTACTCTAAGTAGGATGAAATGGCTGGATGGCATCACCAACTCGACGGACATCAGTTTGAGCAAGCTCCTGGAGATGGTGATATACAGGGAAGCCTGGCCTGCTGCAGTCCATGGGGTCATGAAGAGTCAGGCGTGACTGAGCACACACACTGAGCATACACACACCCTAAGTTAGGTTCCCTTTACTGGGTCCTACTCATTCTACAGATCTCACTTTCAAAGTGATAACTACAGTGGGGCCTGCTGACATCTCCTCTCCCAGGCACCACTGGGTTGGACTCATATATATTGCACTTCCGTTTTGGATACACACATCCCATGAGTAAATTTGCATGGAACTCATCCTCCTACAGCACTGTGATATCAGGAACCCATCCATCCTGCTCACAGTTCCTAGCACGGGACCTGACCCAAAGTAGTTCACTAAATGTTCAGTGAATGAATGAGTCAGGAGTTGTCTCTAGGAGCTGCCTTCCTTCCCTACACCATCATTTATTTTGGGGTGGTGCTATGGGAGTTGTAAAAAAAAGCGTGTGCCAATTATCATGTAATGATCACTAGTGGTTAGTAGTAATTCGTAGGTAAAAGCACAGTGGTGGTATATGACTAAATAAAACATTCCACCAGTGTGGAATGTGGCCTTCCCTGCATTATGTGTATATGCATAATGTGGCCTTCCCTGCATTATGAATTTGAAATCTCATTTTCTGTCTTCATTGGACCCACAGAGAGACAGGGTCATTCCTTCAGTTGCCAACAGTGGGGAGAGGGAGAACTCAGTTTCCTCTGATTGAGCGAAACCATTCTGGTCTGAAAATTAAATGAAAATGCTGGGCCAGTAGTGGCCCTCTGCTACTTCCCTCTCAGGTTCTTAGATGGATTTCCCCATCACAGGTCTGCACTGAGTCACCCCTGCTCCAGATAAAAAAAATTAAAAAGTCAGCTCCCTCAGGGTGAGTGATGGAAACATAGACGCAGCCTGCTAATCTTCCCATTGTGGGTCAAGGTTCATGGCCTTGGCCCCCTCCTTGGGAACAAAGAGGACAAGCTGAAAGGAAAGACAAGACTTTTCCTTCTCATTCTTTCCTACCTCAAAAGCTCTTGGTCTGTGGCTTCCTCTTGCTCTGCAGAGGGGACGTGAGGATGAAGACAGAGGGGAAGAATACCACAGGATAAGCACTTTGATGGGCCTGAGATTGTCAGGGAGCTGTGAATTTGGATGAAGGATTGTAAGACATGAAGAATCCCTAGAGATTCTTCAACAATTCTCACATTCCAAATAACCAAGGCACAGCCCAGTTGCCAGGACACAGGGAACCAGAAATGCAATCAGCGGGTGGTGATGACAGCAAAGAAGCGAGCAGATCTGACACCCCAGCCCCTACGAAGAACTGTGCCCCAGGGGAGCACCATAGACAGCTGCAGGTGGGGTGGTGAAGACAGGGAGTGAGTGTTGAGCATGAGACCTTGAATCAGGAGGCCCACACTCTTATTTCCAGCTCAGTCATCAACTGATGGAAGGATCCCATGCCTAAGATGACTGTCAGAGATGTGGCTTAATAGGTTAACCATGGAATGGGCACATATTTATGAGATGCTTTGAAATCTCTAGATGAAAAGAAATGGCAGGAAAAGCTATTATTATTTTGAGTGTCGATTCATAGAGGAGCCAGCTCATCTTTGAGCTCCTGTATTGGAATCAGAGGCCACAGTATTTTCATCTTGGGTGGAGCAGTCCCTGGAGATCTGTTTTCTAAGAACTTCAATTGAGAGCAAGTTCATTGTTGAAGTCCGCAAGGAATCCAA
Source organism: Cervus canadensis (assembly GCF_019320065.1). Taxonomy (NCBI): domain Eukaryota; kingdom Metazoa; phylum Chordata; class Mammalia; order Artiodactyla; family Cervidae; genus Cervus; species Cervus canadensis. The sequence continues at coordinate 79,553,967 of NC_057391.1, forward strand.
CCAAAAATCTCATCACTGGAGTATTACAAATTTCCAACCAAGCCCCAGTAAGTTTTCTGGGCAAACAGATCCTGGCCAGACCTAACTTGCCTGGAGGCATGCATAGGCTACGACATGGTAACGCTTCTCTTTCCCTGTCACTCTCCTAGGCTTCTTTCTCCTCCTGTTCTTTTTTTTTTCTCTCTCTTGTTCTTTTTACATGTGCATAAGGCTACTTGGAAACTCTGACTTATCAAAGAATATTTATAGAGATTCCAAAATTAACACACCAATTGTGGTTCTCCACCTACCATTTAGCACCCCCACACACACTTTTTTAAGGAAGTGGTCAAACCAGACCCTTTTTCATTCTACTTGGATGGTCTGTGACCCTGGTATTCTACTTTCTCTATTCATTCCCTTGTACACTTTACTGTAAATACTCCTGTCCCCCTACCTCCATTCCAAAGGGTTATGTTAGTCATTGAGTTCTTAAATGAAAGCATATTCTCCTTCCTGGCGTCTCCAACGCTAACAGGCTGACTAGACTCATAACAGGACTTTAACCCAAAACCTTCAACAGTGCTTTCCTTGCCCTGAATGACCTAAGCAGTAATAATCCCAGGTCACAATCATCACAGAAACAGATATTATTTTTCTACTATTGCACTAAGTGGACAAAGGTTGTCTTACTCATGCAGAAGGATCACTTAATAAAGCTAGAGCTGCTTGTAAACCAAAAAAATCTCAAGAATGGGCATGTGACTGCTAGGCATGCTTTAGGGGGTAAGCTAAGTCTATAGTATCACAAACAGCATGGGTAAGACCAAAAGGAACTCTGCTCTCAAATCCCCAAATCCTAGGATTACAATGTAACTGACAAACTTTCAGTACTGTTAGGATGAGGACTGATAGAAAGAAAAAGAATATTTTCAAGCTATAGACAAGAAGCGCATGGAACTCAATATCCAATGAAGGAATATAGTCAGAATACAGAAATAATTAGAGCAAACTTGTGAAGTGCAGAAGCACACATGAGTGAACCAGGCAGTCCTATATCAATGTCCAGGTTCCTCTCCTAGTTTCAGGGATTCTACTTCATTAGATTGGAGTAGGTGTACTTTAGTTTTGCAAAGCTCCACCAAGTGATTCTGATTCCTAACCAGGTTTAAGAAACACTACTTGAATAACCCTTCATCCAAGGTAAGAGGCTATTAAATGGACTATAGGTCTGAGCCAACCTGGTAATCCTTTGGTCCTAATTGTCAGACTGCTTGGTTAGTGAATGACAACTTCGAGACGGATAACAGCTGATGTCTTTGTGACACGGAGCAAGCTCCAGAGTAGCAGTTAGACTCGAGCCACAGATCAAATGTACTAATATAATAGTCCTCTAGTCCCTGGCTCGTTTAGAACCTTTTCCAAGATTTTCGAGACTTTCCCACCTCAGAGATGAATTAACTGGAGACTTTTAGAACAAACTTTGGAAGGAAATATTCAAATCTTCTTACCACTATACAATGCAGACTTCTTTAAACATTTCCCTTGTTTTTTATGCATAGTGCTTAGAATACTAGACATTTATTCATTCAGTAAATATCCATTTACTAAAACTTAAGCCACATAATCTATGTTAATAGTTTGCTGCTGAGGATATAAGCTAATGTGTGTTTAGTAGCTCAGTTGTGTCTGACTCTTTGCGACCCCATGGACTGCAGCCCACCAGGCTCCTCTGTCCATGGGGATTCTCCAGAAATGAATACTGGAGTGGGTAGCCTTTCGCTTCTCCAGGGGACCTTCCCAACCCAGGGATCAAACCCAGGTCTCTCACATTGCAGGCAGATTCTTTACCATCTGAGCCACCAGGGAAGCTGAGGATATAAATAAGCTAACGAGACAGTAGTAAAACAAATGTGAAACAAACGTGGTCTCTAGCTTCACTAGTAAACTTTTAAAATTTTATTATAATGGCTGGGTACAGTGGAACAACCATCCCAGGATATTCTATGAGGGCAATTTTACTCTCTTAGGAATAGAACATTTCAGTTCTAGATATAGCTCACCTGAGGCTAAAAACAACTATAAAATAAAATGCCCTCTTTTTTTCCAAATGTACCTACAAGTAAAGAATAAAATGAACCTCCAGAAGATAAAAATTATGTTTTGTTCACCTTTGAATCCAACTTACCGCATACAGTACCTTGTGCCTAGTAAGGGTCAGTGTTTCTGAATGAGTGAATGAATGAACGAAGCTTGAATCTCAGTTCTGCTGCTTATTGTACATCCTGTAAAAGGAATCTTTCTGACCCTCTGATTCCTCATAGTTGAGGCAATAACTACCCTGACTACTTGTCATATGATTCGAAATCACATGGTCACTAGCACTGTAGCTGGCATAAGACAGGCAGGTACTCAACAAGTGCTCAGGGGGAGGGTACATGGCTGTTATTGAGAAAACAGGGAAATAAAAATTTCTAGGGACCAACTTGTATGGTCAGACTGACACCTGGTGGTGCAGATTTAGAACCTAAACCAAAAGAATAGTCAATTGCTGGTTTGACACTTAAGTTAGGGAGTAACTAGGAACTAATACGAACTGCTTTACAAGTAACTTTTTTTTTTTTTTTTGCACACAAGTAACATTTAATCCTCACCAGTGATTTTTCAATCCTGACTGTATGTTAGAATAATCCGTGGACCTTTTATAATATATTGCATTGATTTCACCCTCAGAGATTCTGACTGGATTTGTAGGACAGGCTGTCACATTTTTAAAAAGCAATGTTAATATGTAACTGGGTTGAGAACCACTGCAAAAGACCCTTGAGATCGTATTATTCTTCCCATTTTACAAATGTGAAAGTAAAATTCAGAATGATAAAGTAATTTCTGCAGACTCACATGGTTACTAGTGTAGCAGAAGGGAATTTGAACATGAGTCTACCATTTTTCTCTACATCACATTGACTTGGCAGAGGCTTTTGGAAGTCTGGTGTGCTCCACTTAGCTTCTGCCCATGAAAGACTCAAACTCAGAGGTCCTGTGGAATTCCATGACCCTACGAGGGTGAAGCACTCCAAAAAACAGTTTGGTGTTGAAGGGGTAATGTGACCCCAATGAAGGCACTGACTTCCCAAATACTCTCTATAGAATTCCTCTTCTTAAGAGCTTTAAACTCTCCTTCTCTGTTGATGGATAAATGAGCAATGTGAGGTTGCTTGATTCTGAATTGAAAAGCTACAAGATACATTTAACGTTTTCTTTCTTTTCTGAGGTCTGGGATATGTTAGAGAAGTGAAACAGTTTAGTCATCCATTATTGCGTTCCAGGAAACAGCCTCCTATGCAGTTACTGCACACTCAGCATGTCTGGCCAAAAACAGTCAAGGTGATAGGCATCAGCAGGTAAAGAAGAATGAAAGGGTTAAATCCAAACATCTGAGACGGTGTCCTGAACTGGCCTCCCAAAGAGGTTCTCAGAGGACAGATGGTTTTGAAAGGCATGGGAAGCACATGTTCTTTCCAAACCTACCCTGTAGAAAGTGCCAACTCAGTCCAAGCCTGGAAAATGAATGGGCTCGTTGAGGAAGCCTGCAGCATCTTATAGAGCTGGCTCAATTACTTGCTAGGATGATTTCCCTGGACTTTATGAGGATTATTTCTTCAGTTGGTGTTGGAAGCATATGGGAGCAGGCTGAGGGTGCTGAGGTTCAGCCAAGTGGGCAATAGTCTAGAAACTCACCATCTGAAAAGCCTATACCAGGGATCACAAACTGTCAGCCCAAGGGCAAAATTTAGCCCATAAATGTGTTTGGCACAGTGTTAGCTTTCAGGGTCTTTAATATTTTTAAGTTAATGGCCAATATTTTACGCTGGAGAAGTATTATGCCTTGACTGTCCTGGTTACAACTATTATCCCAGAATCTAGAACACTGCCTGGAACAGAATAACTCTTTAATTTTTTTTTTAATTTATATTTCTTAAAAAAAACCCTATGAATTAGGAATTATTGTCACCATTTTACAACAAATAAAATAAACCTCAGAGAACTAAATAATTCACCTAAGGTCACATAATTGATAAGCAGCAAAATATTTGGACTCAAGCATGTCGACTTTCAAATCAATGTTCTGGTCACTGCTCCACACTGCCCAGCATCCTGCATTGGTGGGCCTTTCACAGTCATGAAGCCATTTCGGTTTAAACTTTTAAAAACAGCTTAATTGAGATACAATTAACATACTATACAATTTACCCATTTAAAGTGTATGATGTAGTCCAGTGGCTAAGGCTCTATGCGATTCCCCTGCAGGGGGCACAGATTTAATCCGTGTTCAGGGAACTAAGATCCAACAGGCCTCCAGGTGTGGTAAAAAAAAATGTATGATGCAATGTTTTTTGGTATATTCAGAAGGTTGCACAATCATCACCCCAAGATATTTTTAGAATGTATTTGTTCCCCCTAAAAAACACCCATTAACAGTCAATTCCTGTTCCCTTCTCCAACCCTCCCTCCCTAATTCCCACCTCTCCCAGTCCTAAATAATCTGTAATCTACTTTCTGTTTCTATAAACTGCTTATTATGTAATCTACCACAAAGGAGAGGAGAATATACAATGGGGAAAAGATAGTCTCTTTAGCAAGTGATCCTGGGAAAACTGGACAGCTACATATAAAAGAATGAAATTAGAACACTCCCTCACTATACACAAAAATAAACTAAAATGATTAAAATACCTAAATATGAGACATGATACCATAAAATTTCTAGAAGAGAAATAGGCAAAACATTCTCTGACTTAAATCATAGCAATATTTTTTGGACCTGTCTCCTAAGACAAAGGAAACAAAAGCAAAAATAAACAAATGGTTCTTAATCAAACTTACAAGCTTTTGCATAGCAAAGGAAACCATCAACGAAATGACAAGACAACCTATGGACTGGGAAAAAATATTTGCAAATGATACAATTGACAAGAGGTTAACATCCAAAATGTACAAACAGCTTATACAATGCATTAAAAAAAAAAAAAAAAAAAACACAACCCAATCAAAAAATGGGCAGAAGACCTAAAGAAACACTGCTCCAAAGAAGAAATACAGATGGCCAACAGGCACATGAAAAGATGCTCAACGCTGATAATTATTAGAGAAAGACAAATCAAAACCACATGCTGACCAGCATGGCTATCATCAAAAAGTCTGTAAAAAAACAAATGCTGGAGAGAGTTGGAGAAAGGGGATCTCTGCTACACTATTGTACATGCATGCATGCTAAGTCGCTCAGTCATGTCTGACTCTGTGTGAACCTGCGGACTGTAACTCACCAGGCTCCTCTGTCCGTGGGATTCTCCAGGCAAGAATACTGGAGTGGGTTGCCATGCCCTCCTCCAGGGGATCTTCCCAACCCAGGGACTGAACCTTCGTCTCTTACGTGTCCAGCATTGGCAAGCAGGTTCTTTATCATTTGTGCCACTAGCGCCACCTGGGAAGCCCCCCTGCACTACTGGTGGGAATGTAAATTGGTGTAGCTGCTATGGAAAACAGTATGGAGGTTCCTCAAAAAGCTCAAAATAAAGCAGCCACATGATCCGGCAATTCCACCGCTGGGCGTGCAACTGAAAAGTTGAAAACTCTGGTTCAAAAAGATACATGCACTCCAATGTTCATAGCAGCACAATTTACAATAGTCAGGACATGGAAATAACCCAAGTGCCCTTCAGCAGACAACTGGTTTAAGAAGGAACACACACACACACAAAATTTGTCTACTTTGAAAATTTCATATAAATGAAATCATACAATATATGGTCTTTTGTAACTGGCTTCTTTCACTTAGCATAAGTTTCAGCCAGGTTGTAGCATTTATCAGTACTTCATCATTTTTTAAACATTGAAGTATATTGATTTATAATGTGTTTGTTTCAAGTATACAGCTAAGTGAATCAATTATACATATATATTCTTTTTCAGATTCTTTTTCATTATAGGTTATTAATGATATTGAATATAGTTCCCTGTGCTATATAAGTTTTTATTGTTTATCTGTTTTATATATGTGAGTGAGTGAGTGAAAGTTGCTCAGATGTGTCCAACTCTTTGTGACCCCTTGGACTGTATAGTACATGAATAGTCTAGGCCAGAATACAGGAGTGGGTAGCCTATCCCTACTCCAGAGGATCTTCTTGACCCAGGAAGTGAACCAGGGTCTCCTGCATTGCAGGTGGATTCTTTACCAACTGAGCTATCAGGGAATCATTTTATATATAGTAGTGTGTATCTGCTAATGCCAGATTCCGAACTAATTCCTCTCCACCTCCTTTCCCCTTTGGTTACCATAAGTTTGTTTTCAATGTCTGGTGAGTCTATTTCTGTTTTATAAATAAGTTCATTTGTATCATTTTTTTTTAGGTTCCACATATAAGTGATATCATATGATATTTGATTTCTCTGTCTTCCAAACTTCATTTAGTATGATAATCTCTAGGTCCATCCATATTGCTGCAAATGGATCATTTCATTCTTTTTACGGCTGAGTAATATTCCATTGTATGTATATGTATGTGCATGCATATATATATCTCAATCTTCTTTATCCATTCATCTGTCATTGCACTAGTACTTCACTACATTTTATTGATGAGTAATATTTTATTGTATGGATAAATCAAAGTTTATTTATCCATCTGTCAGTTGATGGACATTTGGGTTGTTTCCACTTCTTGGCTATTATGAATAGTATTGCTAAAACATTCATGTCAATTTAGATTTTTGACATTGTTTCAAAAGTTCGTCATTGTAAATTTTTGTGTTAAAAAACAATAGTTTAAGTGTACACTAAAAACCTACCATATTTTAAAAAATATCATTCTGGTACTTAATTTTTAAATATACAGCTGAAATCTCAAAAAAGTGGGAGTATCCAGCTCACTCTTGACTTCTGAGAGGCTCTGATGCTGCCTCCAACAAATGAGCCCATTTTATCAACCAAGACAACAAATTTCTCAGAGTCAGAAAAACTGTCTTGTACTTCTTGGGATATCCATGATGCCTCAATAATACATGCATTTGGTAACTATTTGCTGACAGTATAGTTCTAGAAATGATAGGGTGGAGTGGGAGGATTAAGTGATAACCAGTGGGAGGCTGTGGGAGGGGAGAGAATAAATTCTAACAGGTGTTTTCTTTCTGAGTCACCAACCCCTTTTCACTGCTCAGGAAATTTCTGTTGATGTAGTTCACTAGGAATGCTAACAGATGGTATGTGTAAACTAGTAAAGACATGAATCTTGATGGAAAAATGGAAAATTTCTCTAGATCTTGGCCAGGAGAAGGTCAGCATGGTGTTTCTTGAACAAGCTGGACTAAGCAGAAGCTACCTTTTCACAGTAGGATTGGCAGCAGTCCTTTGTCTAATTCGACCTATGGAGTTAGTGAATGTCTGTGGCAGAAGAAAGGAGAAGAAAGATGAAAATAGGAGCAATGGAAAGATGATAGCCGAGACATTCTGGTTGGGAAGAGAGTCTTACAACAGCCTCAGCCTGGAAGGACAGGCAAGGATTTGTGGGGCCTCTGGAGTATTTTGTCATTATAACATTTTATTAATATGAATAGATTCAGTTTCCCTAGTGGCTCAGACAGTAAAGAATCTGCCTGCAATGCAGGAGACCCAGGTTCGATCCCTGGGTCAGAAAGATCCCCTGGAGGAGGGCATGGCAACCCACTCCAGTATTCTTGCCTGGAGAATTCCATGGACAGAGGAGCCTGGTGGGCAACAGTCCCCAAGGGGTCACAAAGAATCAGACACAACTGAGCAACTAACACACACACACACAAAGTACAAGGGTAAGGAGATGGATGTCCAGCTTCTTAACTGTGAAGTAACAAGTGAACCGATTTGGAAACAGGAGCTGAAAATGGAGCCTTCAAGCACCCCTGCCAAGTTCCTTCCTCCGGCTTTTCTCCTGTCCTTTGCCCAGCCTGGAGGATCTTCTCCCCTCTCTAAGGCTCTTGCTGTCTCTGAGATCCAAGACTATGACAGCAGCCGCCTCCCCTGGCCTCCCACAGCACATCTGCAGTGTACCGCACAATTCCTACTAGACTAAGCATATTGTCTGTGAGAGGTTCTTCAATGTATGTCATAAAATCACTCAAAGACAAGGGTGATTTCTGCTGCTGCCCTTCCCACAGTACAGATAGCCTAACAGACCCTCTGTTTGGCCTTGCTGACCTACTGAAGAGTTCAGTTCCGCCCTCTTGTTCCTGCCAGTGATGCAGAGAGCACAATAAAGTCCTTTCATTATGAAGTGAAAGGCAGAGATACAGGGGCTGAAAAAGTACTCATACAGAATTATCTATTGTCTCAAATGTCTCATGGCAGCCAGATCTTGGAATCTTCAGATTTGATAGATGTGGAAATGACTTTAATATATGTGGTGGTGCTTAATGGATTAGTGTTTCACTGGGATGAAGTGTGTAAATTAACAAATAAAAACATGGGTTACATGAAACAGGAAAAGGGAAGATGTTCTTGTTCTTACTTAACTGATATTCCCCAAAGTTCTTTTTTCTCTCCATGTTCCATAGCTGCTAGGAGTTCATAGTGGAAATTATTGCTTTTCATATTTCTGATTATAATAATGCACCAGAAGAGAGGATCTGATCAGAAGAAAAATATAGTGAGATTCATATTGCCTTTATTTTACAATAATCACTGAATGTCCCAAAGCTATTTAGGGTGTAAATAGCAATCAATATTTTAGAAAGAAATCTGGATTCACACTACTGTGAATTCTGGATCTTTCCTCTTCCATGGCAAGTTTAGGGGTACTGTGTGCTCCTAGAGGATCCCAGCTTAGGATACAGATACAGTTTGTAACTCTCCCATGATATCTAAATCTTTTAAGCATTAACTATACTGAGGCTTGTAAGAATTGCTGATCAGCCTTGTGAAACTGCAGCAATGTTTCACAGAGAACTAAAAGTGTTCACACCCATGCACACAATACAAGGTGGGAAATATTGTACTGACTCTGCTTTCTTATGAAAGTCCTGTGACATGGCTTCCTCATTGCCTTGTGCGCTGCAGTTAAAGAGCTTGCTTTAGAACAAGACTAAACTTGTGGATAGAAAACATCACCTATGACTTTCTTTCCCAGATTAATGGGATTCTAGTTTGGGTTTCAAAGGGCTCTTTGTATACCTTGCAAAAGATTCTGGGTCTTTGAATATTTCTGTTCTAGTAAAATTTGGAGTTCTGACCTACATTTTGTATATGACTTTCCTGGGTTATGGAAAAATATGCAGTCACCTAGTGTGATGTCAATTTTCTTGAACCCTCTGTGTAGATGGTGCAAATTAAAAAGCCAGGTCAAAAAAAAAAAAAAAAGCCAGGTCAGCATTAAATAGATTTTTCTTTATAAACATAATGACAAAGAGATTATACAACATCAGGTAAAGAGAAGAATGTGACTAAGTCCACTGCTGCCTGTGTCTTGGAGCAAGAGAAGGGCTCATCCTAGAAATAATTACCTTTATTTCAAGGGGAAAAAGTCCTGGGAAAAACTTCTGAGTTTTCACTTAGCTTGAGAACTTGGTCGTCATATCCAAATGGTCCCATCGCAATCCTTTTTTCCCGGGCAGTGCGTAGGTCTTTGACAAGTGATGAGCGACCTCTGCGTCTTGTGTTTAGGCCCAGGACTGAACTCTGTGACCAGGGATTTGGTGCGCAGGGCCTCACAGACTGCAGAGAAATATTAACATGTGAACACATATGCCAAATGTGGTCCTCATGTGACAGGTAGATCCAAAGACAAAGCCTCTTCAGCCATAGTTCTATGAACCACCATCATAAATAAGAGAATTGAATCTATAAGTTCAAGACCTGACTCTTTTGATCCCAGTTATCAGCCTAATGGGGAGAATATGCCTGAATTGCCCACCCAAGTCTTGGACCTTCACATGGTGATCTTTGGGGAGAGACTGGGTTTTCTTTATCTTTACTGTTATGCAGAAGTAGCAGCAGCTATGGGAACTATAGTAGCAATGATTAAAGAGCTTTATTCCTCAGATGTGCTGGGATAGATTCAATCAGAGTGAACAGCCCCTGGGGACACAACACTGATCTCTTTTCATTTTATAAACCATTGTAGTGATGGTCAGGGTTAAGTTTGTACTTAGGTTAAAGCATTCCCAGGAGTCTAGGCTGTTCTAATATCAACCTGAGTTTCTGTATTACTCTATGGAATAAAAAGAGTGATATCTATCTCATTCCTAAATGTATTCTTAGGGTCAAAGTATAAACGGAATCCCATTTACAAAATGTCTAAATATATACATGCTATCAATTAAGCTAACAAACTGTTAAATAAAATATATTCTATCACCTACCTTGGGAAAAAGACCATTTTGAATTTGGAAATTTTACATTTTTTGAAGTTTTCCTGTCTGTTTGTTTTTTTAACCAGAGTGTGATGGTGCAGGAAAACTGCACTGTAAATAAATGCACCATATGTTTTTCTTTTGTAATAGGAATCAAGCAAAATAGTACACATCAGAATTGTGTATTTGCAGGAAACAAACCTATACTGGTACTACAAACAGTGAATTTGCCTTTGTGCATGGCATGTATCTTCCGGTTTCATTAAATAAATAGGAACAATTTTGTTATGATGTCTGATGAATTTAATGAGATTGTTTCTGGTTTTTATAATACTTAAATATTCTCTAATTAATCTTAAAAGTTTAACCCCAGAGTTTCATATATGCCTATTTACATATTTGCAGAAAGAACACTGGGTCTTGTATAATATTTCTTACTTCACAAATAACTTATAATTTCAGCTGCATATTATATTGTGTTTTTGCTATTTAAGTAGTAAGAACCAACACATTTATTATCTTGTTTTTTATTAATTAAAAAACTGAATAAATACACTATGATGGGCTATATCATTTTAATTTTGACTTTCAAGATGTATTTATTTGTCAATCATTTTTATTATATTCTTTGAATATTATGCTTGAAATGAAAAATGATGGGACTTTCATGGTGGTCCAGAAGCTAAGACTCCACATTCCCAATGATGGGGTCTGGGTTTAATTCCTGGTCAGGGGACTAGATTCCACACGCCACAAATAAAAGTTTGATTGCTGCAACTAAAAATGAAACTACACACTGCAACTAAGACTCAAAGCAGACAAATAAATAAATATTTTAAAAAATAAAACTGAAATCATGATAAAAAGTAAGTCTTACCTGCACATGAATGTTTGTAGCAGTTTTATTCATAATCACTATGAATCACTATGAATCACTAAAAACTAGAACCAACCTTCAATTCAGTTCAGTTCAGTCACTCAGTCGTGTCCGACTCTTTGCGACCCCATGAACCGCAGCACGCCAGGCCTCCCTGTCCATCACCAACTCCCAGAGTTCACTCAAACTCACGTCCATCGAGTCGGTGATGCCATCCAGCCATCTCATCCTCTGTCGTCCCCTTCTCCTCCTGCCCCCAATCCCTCCTAGCACCAGGGTCTTTTCCAATGAGTCAACTCTTAGCATCAGGTGGCCAAAGTATTGGAATTTCAGCTTCAGCATCAGTCCTTCCAATGAACACCCAGGACTGATCTCCTTTAGGATGGACTGGTTGGATCTCCTTGCAGTCCAAGGGACTCGCAAGAGTCTTCTCCAACACCACAGTTCAAAAGCATCAATTCTTCGGCGCTCAGCTTTCTTCACAGTCCAACTCTCACATCCATACGTGACCACTGGAAAAACCATAGCCTTGACTAGACGGACCTTTGTTGGCAAAGTAATGTCTCTGCTTTTTATTTTTTTTCTGCGCCAATTGCTTTATTATTTATTTATTTATTTTAGTTCTACTACAATAGTTTTTATTCTATTTTTTTTTCCATTTATTTTTATTCATTGGAGGCTAATTACTTTACAATATTGTAGTGGTTTTTGCCATACATTGACATGAATCAGCCATGGACTTACATGTGTTCCCCACCCCGATCCCCCCTCCCACCTCCCTCCCCATCCCATCCCTCTGGATCTTCCCAGTGCACCAGCCCTGAGCACCCGTCTCATGCATCCAACCTGGGCTGGTGATCTGTTTCACCCTTGATAGTATACTTGTTTCAATGCTGTTCTCTCTGAACATCCCACCCTCGCCTTCTCCCACAGCCTAAAAGTCTGTTCTGTACACCTGTGTCTCTTTTTCTGTTTTGCATATAGGGTTATTGTTACCATCTTTTTAAATTCCATATATATGCGTTAGTATACTGTATTGGTCTTTATCTTTCTGGCTTACTTCACTCTGTATAATGGGCTCCAGTTTCATCCATCTCATTAGAACTGATTCAAATGAATTCTTTAAAAATATGGAACGCTTCACAAATTTGCTTGTCATCCTTGCGCAGGGGCCATGCTAATCTTCTCTGTATCGTTCCAATTTTAGTATATGTGCTGCCGAAGCGAGCACTGTCTCTGCTTTTTAATATGCTATCTAGGTTGGTCATAACTTTCCTTCCAAGGAGTAGGCATCTTTTAATTTCATGGCTGCAATCACCATCTGCAGTGATTTTGGAGCCCCCCAAAAAATAAAGTCTGACACTGCTTCCACTCTTTCCCCATCTATTTCCCATGAAGTGATGGGACCAGATGCCATAATCTTAGTTTTCTGAGTGTTGAGCTTTAAGCCAACTTCTTCACTCTCCTCTTGCACTTTCATCAAGAGGTTTTTTAGTTCCTCTTCATTTTCTGCCATAAGGGTGGTGTCATCTGCATATCTGAGGTTATTGATGTTTCTTCCGGCAATCTTGATTCCAGCTTGTGCTTCTTCCAGCCCAGCGTTTCTCATGATGTACTCTGCATATAAGTTAAATAAGCAGGGTGGCAATATACAGCCTTGACGTACTCCTTTTCCTATTTGGAACCAGTCTGTTGGTCCATGTCCAGTTCTAACTGTTGCTTCCTGACCTGCATACAGGTTTCTCAAGAGGTGGGTCAAGTGGTCTGGTATTCCCATCTCTTTAAGAATGTTCCACAGTTTATTGTGATCCACACAGTCAAAGGCTTTGGCATAGTCAATAAAGCAGAAATTGATGTTTTTCTGGAAATCTCTTGCTTTTTCAATGATCCAGCAGATGTTGGCAATTTGATCTCTGGTTACTCTGCCTTTTCTAAAACCTTCAATAGGTGAATGGAAAAACTAACAGTGGTACATCCATATGATGAAATATTATTCACAGACAAGAAAGAAGCTCTCAAGCCACAAAAAAGTATGGGTAATCTTGAATATATATTGCTAAGTGAAAGAAGTTAGCCTGAAAAGGCTACTAATGTGTGATTTTAATTATATGACATTCTGGAAAAGGCAAAATAACAGAGGTAATAAAAAGATCATTGATCGTTGCGTGTTTGAGGGGAGGAAGAGAGGATGGAAAAGAGGAAGCATAGAAGATTTTTAGGGTGGTTAAACTATTCTCTATGATACCGAAATGGTGAATACAAGGCATTATGCATTTGTTAAAACCTATAGAACTATACAGCAAAAGAATGAATCTCAATGAATACCAATTTTTTAAAAAAATCATTTAGGAGGTCAGGGAGTCCCAGGAAGAAACCCAGACTATGGTAAGAGACTATAATTGTAACCTCAATTTAAATACATATTTTTGTTACAGATAGTGTGATGATGATAAAAAATATTTTCAAGCATAAATATAGAATATATTAGAATAAACTTCTGTGTGGAACTCATTTAAAAATAGAATGTAAGTTTAAAAAAAATTAAACTTTCAACTTCAAAGAAGAGCTTATTTATTTTACAATTTTTAATATGGATAGTATATGTGTGCTAAGTTGCTTAAGTCATGTCTGACTTTTGCAACCCCACGGTCTGTAGCCTGTCAGGCTTCGCCATCCATGGGATGCTCCAGGCAAGAATACTGGAGTGGGGAGAAGGAAATGGCAACCCACTCCAGTATTCTTGCCTGGAAAAGTCCATGGACAGAGAAGCCTGGTGGGCTGCAGTCCATGGGGTTACATGACCAAGCATGTGTGCATGAGGGTGGAGGGAGATGGGTTGGCAGCAATAGACTGGTAGAACTGAAAAAAAAAAAAGAATACTGGAGTGGGTTGTCATTTCCTTCTCCAGGGGATGGATGGTAGGTACCAAACTGTTAGAGATCTGGTTGGATGTATTTTTGAAGTGATATAACAACTAATTAAAATATAAATATATAATACTAGAATATGTAGATGTTAGAAATTAGACTCTGTCTACTTAAACTTAAAAACATTTTAAAAAATTACTTATGTATTATTTATTTTTGGCTGTGCAGGGTCTTTGTTGCTGTGCGTGGGCTTTCCCTACTCTCTAGTTGCAGGGTGTAGGCTTCTCATGTCGAAGCTTCCAGGCTCTAGAGCACAAGTTCAATAGCTGTGGCACAGAAGCCGAGCTGTTCTGTGCTCGGGTCTTTCTGGATCAGGGATGGAGCCTGTGCCTCCTGTGTTGTCAGGCAGATTCTCTACCACTGAACCACCAGGGAAGTCCTTAAAAACATTTTTGATGTTGATGAAAAAAAGGTGAAGAGGTGACATAGTTTTTCACAATTCTTTTAGTGTGACCATAGCAAAAGAGTTGAAAGTTCAACATCCTGGACAGCGTCTTACTGCAGGACTTTGCAGACTTTTTCTGTGAAGGGCCAAATAGTATATATTTTATGCTTTGAGTGTGAGACAGCCTGTGTCAAAACTACTCAACTCTGCTGTTGTAGCATGAAAGTAGCCCAAGGGAGTCTGCAATGAATGAGTACAATATAAACTTCCAATACAAGTTTATATGTTGGCACTGAAATTTGAGCTTTGTATAAATTTTACCTCACAAAATATTGTTTTTCTTTTGATTTTTTTCAATCAGCCATTTAAAAATATAAAAATCATTCTTAATCCACAGGAGTCCTGCCAGATTTGGTTTGAGGATTATTACAATACGTTGCTCCCTGCTTTACAGTAATTTGGTAAAACAGTGTTCCAAATTAGGAAGAGTCAATATTCTCAAAGTTAGCCTGGAGTCTGTCTCACATTTGCCAAAGCAAAGTCCTATATCCTTGAGACTTTAAGCCAAGTAATTCACATTTGATCTTAGCCAAAAGGCCGAGAAGCAATAAGCCAAGTAATTCAGAAATGTATAAATTTAAGCATGTAAGTTCTTCTATTGCCAATAACACCATTCCCCAGAGGCAACCTCTGATTTCAGGTATTCAACTGTGCACACAGACACATATATAACACAAGTAGTTTTAAAGAACTATATCTAAATGTACATGGATTGCATTTTTAACAACAAAAAGGGACAACATACATATTGTTCTGCAATTTGATTTTTCAATTACAATATATTTTCAACATCTTTCCTAGTAATAGTTTTTAACAAGAATTCTTGATCTTTAGTACATTTGAGCCATTTTCAATTTTGAACTGATAAACAATGAGCATAAGTATCTATATATATGTTTGTACACATGGGTGAATATTTCTGCTGGATAGATTCTTGGAAGTAGTATTGATATCACTGGATCAAAGATATTCAGATTTTATATTGATGAAGTTATCCAAAAGTTTATCCTGGGGTTTCTCAACCTTGGTACATTTCTTTTTTTTTTTTTTTATATGTTTAATTTATCATTTTATTTTTTTTTTATTTTTTTTTTTTCTTGGTACATTTCAATTCAGTTCAGTTCAGTTCAGTTGCTCAGTTGTGTCTGACTCTTTGCAACCCCATGGACTGCAGCACACCAGGCTTCCCTGTCCATCACCAACTCCCGGGGTTTACTCAAACTCATGTCCATTAAGTCAGTGGTGCCATCCAACCATCTCATCCTCTGTCGTTCCCTTCTCCTCCTGCTTCAATCTTTCCCAGCATCAGGGTCTTTTTCAATGAGTCGGTCCTTTGCATCAAGTGGCCAAAGTAATGAAGTTTCAGCTTCAGCATCAGTCCTTCCTTCCTATGAATATTCAGGACTGATTTCCTTTAGAATTGACTGCTTTGATCCCCTTGCAGTCCAAGGGACTCTCAAGAGTCTTCTCCAACACCACAGTTCAAAAGCATCAATTCTTTGGTGCTCAGCTTTCTTTATAGTCCAACTCTCACATCTATACATGACTACTGGAAAAACCATAGCTTTGACTGGATGGACCTTGGTCAGCAAAGTAATATCTCTGCTTTTTAATACGCTGTCTAGGTTGGTGATAGCTTTTCTTCCAAGGAGCAAGCGTCTTTCAGTACATTTAGGTATATTTAGTACGTTTAGGTCTGGGTCTGGATAATCCTTTGTTATGGCTCTGTATCACACATTGTAAAATGTTTAGCAGCATCTCTGGCCTCTATGCATTAGATGCCAGTAACAGCTCCCCTGTTGTGACAAACAAAAATGTCTCTTGGTATTGTCAAATGTCCCCTGGGAAGGAGGTGGCGGGGGCCGGTTACAAAATCATCTTGGGCTGAAAACCACTACCCTGGACATTTCTTTTACGTTCCTTAAATTTCTTTGTCTCCCTATCCCCTTTTCGATAACTTATCATGTTATCCTTCCTTCAAAAAGGAAAAGTGCTTCAGGGAATTTGTGATTTAGTATATATCACCCCTCTCTCATGGGCTAAAGTGTGTCTCTTAAAATTCATGTGTTATTCATAAATCCTAACCAGTAACTCAGAATGTGACTATATTTGGAGACAAGTTCTTTAAAGAGGTTATGAAGCTAAAGTTAGATTTTAAGAATGGACCCTAATCCAATATGACTGATGATCTTATAAAAAGAAGAAATTTGAACACAGACTTGTACAGAGGAAAGACCATATGAAGATTGGGAGAAGCCAGTCATCCACAAGCCAAGGAGAGAGGACCCAGAAACCAGTCCCGGCAAAACTTTGATCTCAGACTTCCAGTCTCTAGAATTGTGAGAAAGTAAATTTCTGTTGTTCAAGTCAGCCAGTCTGTGGTACTTTGTTATGGCAGCCCTGGCAATCTAATATATCTTCCCAATGGGGGGAGAGGGGAAGAATGAATGAAAAAGGCAAAGACTAATAGCAACAGTTAGAACTGGACATGGAACAAGACTGGTTCCAAATAGGAAAAGGAGTATGTCAAGACTGTATATTGTCACCCTGCTTATTTAATTTATATGCAGGGTGTCGGGAGCCGCCGGGATGTGCCCAGGCTGTGACAAGGTCACGGGACGAGAGAGGAGCCTGCAAGGCAGCTCTTCCCCTTGGGGTCACCCTGGGGACCCAGTTTGTCCCCTTTCTCTTTCTGTCTTATTGTTATTGTGCTTTCTACTAAATCTTGGAAATGTAATATGTAGTAATCAGGCCTACCCGGAATGGCCCAAGCCGAGGGTATGGCTATGGGCAGACATAAGGAAAAGGCCACAGGCATAGTTTGGCTGCTTGCTTAGAAGATTATAATGTCCTAAATTAGAAAAGAGTAGAGACATTTAGATTCAGAAATAGATGTACTGCTTCAGTTTACTTGCTCTTTGGTCAAGAGGGTTTTCGTTGTTGCTATTTCAGTGCTGCTATTTGTCCACTGTTTCCATTCCCTTAATAAACATAGAATATTACAGGTATTTTTGTAGAATTAGAAAATGTGTAACATAGGATTTCAATAGCATAAAAGATTTATATTAACCAGCCTCACTGCCATTACCTCACTATTAATAGAGGTGTTTTGCTGCTTCAGAGGTGTTTTGCTGCTTCATAGTTAAATATTGTAGATTGAGGTTTTGTGGTCTCAGACAAAGAAAAATATCAAGGTTTTCTCATGGTACTATTCTCAGAAATGTCAAACATGTTTTTCATAACCCTTCCCATGTATTGTTTTATTGTCCAAAGAATTCATATTATATCTGGAATCTATGGAACATCGTTTTTGTCAGAGTGAAAATATTAGACCATTGAGGCAAGAAGACTATGTACTGGATATACAAGGAAAAAACCCTGTAATCGAGATTGTTCCAGATGAAGTCATTGGAAAAGATATGAGGGAAAATGTTGACGGAAGTATGAAATCAACATCTGATGTAACATGGGGTGGTGGTAAGGGGGAGGCAAGAAAAACAATTCTATATAATCTGAGCTGTTAAAAAATAAACAGAGAGAGTTCTTGCATTGCAACCAGAGTCCATGCACTTCTTTTCGCCGACGCCACTCATCCCTTGGGTATTCCTGGACCCGCTGGGGCTGGACCCCGGAGTACATCAGAGAAATGTGTAGCAGAGTACATCATGAGAAATGCTGGGCTGGATGAAGCACAAGTTGGAATCAAGATTGCTGGGAGAAATATCAATAACCTCAGATATGCAGATGACACCACCCTTATAGCAGAAAGTGAAAAAGAACTAAAGAGCCTCTTGATGAAAGTGAAAGAGGAGAGTGAAAAAGTTGACTTAAAGCTCAACATTCAGAAAACTAAGATCATGGCATCCGATCCCACCACTTCATGGCAAATAGATGGGGAAACTGTGACAGACTTTATTGTGGGAGGCTCCAAAATCACTGCAGATGGTGACTGTGGCCATGAAATTAAAAGATGCTTACTCCTTGGAAGGAAAGTTATGACCAACCTAAACAGCATATTAAAAACAGAGACATTACTTTGTCAACAAAGATCCATCTAGTCAAGGCTATGGTTTTTCCAGTGGTCATGTATGGATGTGAGAGTTGGACTACAAAGAAAGCTGAGTGTCGAAGAATTGATGCTCTTGAACTGTGGTGTTGGAGAAGAGTCTTGAGAGTCCTTTGGACTTCAAGGAGTTCCAACCAGTCCATCCTAAAGGAGATCAGTCCTGGGTGTTCACTGGAAGGACTGATGTTGAAGCTGAAACTCCAATACTTTGGCCACCTGATGCGAAGAACTGACTCATTGGAAAAGACCCTGGTGCTGGGAGGGATTGGGGGTAGGAGGAGAAGGAGACGACAGAGGATGAGATGGCTGGACAGAGGATGAGATGGCTGGATGGCATCACCGACTCGATGGACGTGAGTTTGAGTGAACTCTGGGAGTTGGTGATGGACAGGGAGGCCTGGCGTGCTGTGGTCCGTGAGGTTGCAAAGAGTGAGTGACTGAACTGAACTGAACTGAACTGAATCTAAAGGAAAAACTAACAATGGGTTTTGGTGGAGGAGATAACTTTTCTGAAAGGCTTCAAATCATTCTATGTAGCTTTAAATATGGGACTGGCTCTATCCAATCTCTTTTCTACAGCAGCTTCTGTGATGAACAATTATCAACTTTTATAATCTCAATATCAAATTTCTTTAATTAATAAAGGTAAATCAAGGAAACAAGAGCAAGGAAAACAATGATTAGAGATCAGGAAAAATGAAAGAATTAGAGGAAGTGAAGTTTGTTGTTTAAAAAACACTATATTTTTAATTGTATAAATGATATTTACAATGTAGAAAACCAGACCGTGCAAATAAGCAGAAAAGAAGAAAATAAAAATCACCTGAAATCCCACCATCCAAAGGCAATCACTGTTAAACATTGTGGCATAAGGACTCCCAAACTTTTTTCACTAGTATGTATATAAGGGCAGATGTATAGATAGAAATACACATACACACACATACCACACACACATACACACACATATATATCCTGACTGGGAACCTACTGTATCACTTATTTTGTCTGTTTCTTTTTCCTTATTAAATGGTATACTGAGAAGTTATTCCATGTCAGTAAATTATATTTCTAGAAATGGTTTTGTTTTCTAAAAAATTTTTGGCCACGCCTGTGACATGTAGAACCATAGTTCTCCAATCTGGGGTCAAACCTGCATCCCCTGCATCAGAAGAATGGACTCTCCACTGCCGAACCATCAGGGAAGTCCTAGAAAATGTTATTAATAGCTTCTTTTGTTGAACTAAGTAGATCCATTGGAAAAAGATGAAATTAAAGGTAAGCCAGTCTCCAAAAGGTGCCTCCCAGTTGCAAGGGAAACTTAGAAGACATACAGAAACAACATTCTTTATTTGAGGAAATCACAAAAATGTTGAAAAAAGAAGAGGATGAGGTCACAGGAAAGACTTAGAGTAGAAGATACTTGTACAGAATGTGGTAAAGACAAATCTATGGCCCTCCTCCAGCTACGCACAGTACTCCCCAGCTTTGCCAGCCAAGGAGCATAGCTCATCCCCCCAGTTCACTACAGGATGGGTCCACTTTATTTTGAAAACTGCTCTTTTTGAAAAAACAAAGCTCCCAGTGACAGCCTTAACTTGCCCATTGCAGTATTTCCCCAGAGAATCTTGTTATCAGGATCTGGCCAGCACACACAGCCTGTTTGTCAATTAGGAAGAGGGCTCCCCCTCTGCTGGCCCTTCCTCCAGACACTGCAGCCCTAGATTAGGGCACAGAACTTTCCACGAGAACATCAGTTGGTTTCAACCCTTATTTTGGCCTTTGGCCCTTGGCCAGGTGACTGCAGAGCGATACCTCACACAATGGCCTTGTCTGATATGGTCCCACTGACCCACTTAAACTTCCACAGGGCATGTGCACTAATAATCTCCCCATTTCATGCTGTCATCCTGCCCAACTAAAGTACTTCTCTGCCTCCTGCACACCTAGTTCCTCTGAACTGGGCCAGAGGCACCTAAGCCATCATCCATGGCTTTGCTTCATAATAATAAATTATAGCTACAATTTTTAAAGTGTGTAGACCTTTACCAGATCCTGCACTAAGTGCCTTGCATCCATTATTTTATCCTCACAACAACACTATGAAGAAGTATATTCAATGACTATTCCCACTTTACAGATGAGATTACTGAGATCTGAGAGAGTAATTTGATGTAAGTCTAACGTGTTCATAACTGCTTGCAAGGGTGTAAAATCTTTGGGAGGGAGTTTGGTAAAGCCTGTAATAAGCACAAAAATTATCCTGCCCTTTGACCCAGCAATTTCAATCCTGGGAATTTATCATAAATGATTCAAATGGAGACAAGTCATCTCTGTGTCTAAGCAACAATAGTTACATGGAGACTGACCAAGTTCCAGACAATTGCCCCCTCATGCTTACCACTGTGTCCATTAAATTGTTGTGGAATCTGGAGTCGAAAAACAC
Organism: Cervus canadensis; assembly: GCF_019320065.1. Classification (NCBI taxonomy): domain Eukaryota; kingdom Metazoa; phylum Chordata; class Mammalia; order Artiodactyla; family Cervidae; genus Cervus; species Cervus canadensis. The sequence goes on from NC_057391.1 coordinate 79,575,087, forward strand.
ACCTCGGAGGACACTCAAGACAGTAGAGTACAGTTTATTATGCCAGCAGGTCCAAGGGGAATCAGTTCCCAACAAGGACCCTGATGTTTCTGAGAGGCCCAGTTTTATACCCCCCACTACGTGACTGGTTATATGTTAGCAACCTCTTTGTTGTATATGATTGAGTTTTACAACAAGTAGGTGCTAGGAGAACAAACAATTAAGGTTAAAGGAGGAGAACAATGATTATCACTTCATGGCAAATAGATGTGGAAACAGTGACAGACTTTATTTTTGGGGGTTCCAAAATCACTGCAGATGGTGACTACAGCCATGAAATTAAAAGACGCTTACTTTTTGGAAGAAAAGTTATGACCAACCTAGACAGCATATTAAAAAGCAAAGACATTACTTTGCCATCAAATGTCTGTCTAGTCAAGGCTATGGTTTTTCCAGCAGCCATGTGTGGATGTGAGAGTTGGACTGTAAAGAAAGCTGAGCACTGAAAAATTGATGCTTTTGAACTGTGGTGTTGGAAAAGAGTCTTGAGAGTCCCTTGGATAGCAAGGAGATCCAACTAGCCCATCCTAAAGGAGATCAGTCCTGAATATTCACTGGAAGGACTGATGCTGAAGCTGAAACTCCTATACTCTGGCCACCTGATGTGAAGAACTGACTGAAAAGACCCTGATGCTGGGAAAGATTGAAGGCGGGAGGAGAAGGGGACGACAAAGAATGAGATGGTTGGATGGCATCACCGACTCAATGGATGTAAGTTTGAGTGAACTCTGGGAGTTGGTGATGGACAGGGAGGCCTGGCGTGCTGCAGTCCATGAGGTCACAAAGAGTCAGACACAACTGAGTGACTGAACTGACAACGATTATATACATCAAGGGTGGATGTCTCCGTGGTTAACCTAACAGGGGCAGCCCGACTTCAACTACAATCTCCGTTTGTCATCTGTAGGGAGGGAAGTCTCCAGGAGACCTGGTTTTCACTAGCAATGGTTTCCTCACTCTTGGCCAGGGTTCAGGCCCAGTTCACATCTTGTCTTTAAGATGGATGACAGCCTTCGAGATGGAGTCTCTCCTGCTTTCCTCACACTGGCCCCAACAAAATGAGAGGCCCAGATTTAAGAAGCTGATTTAAGGTTTCAGAGGAGGTACGATTTAAGATTCTGGAGAGAAAAGTTGAAGCTAATAAAACAGAATTCCAGAGCAGGTGGGAAGGGCAGATATCAAGAATACAAGAATAGCCCCAATTCCCTTCATGAGGCTCATGTTGGCCCCCTTTCCACCCCTCCCACCCAAGAGAGCTGGGCTGAGGGTGGGCGATTGATGAGAGACCCTGGCCCAAGGTGCAGCGTGCAGTTCTTCTTAAACACCAGGGGCAGCTTGGAGCGAACACGTGGAACTCAAAAGTTGGTCTCCCACAGCAGTCTGGGGACACAGGAACTTTCTTGGATGGAAGCTCAACTGCCACCAAAAATGATGAGAATATTGCTCACCTCTGCATGTGGACTCCAGAATCTCTGGCAGCCTGTCTGTAGAGCAAAGCTCTTTTGATTCACTTGGAATGGAGAAATGTGGGTCACGTGGTTAAGTACAAGCCAATCATTGTGGCCTTAGGATACTGGATTCCAGTGATGTTCCAGGCCTTCCACAGTCTGGAGCATTCACTGTGCTCTGCGGCACTTCTGGAGCCCAAGTAGAGTCCCACCTGATCCATAGCAACTGAGTGTAAGACAAAGAATGGTCATCCAAAGAAAACTCTGCGTCTTCCTACTGGGGTGGATGTGGAGCCCTACACCAAGTCACAGGTGTGGAGCCCTGTACAAAGTTCACAGGATGAAAATCTCTGAACCTGACCAAGCCCCATAGCAACTGTTGCCATGAGCTTTTGGATCAAAACTGGTCAGTTCCCAGACTCCATATTATGTAAAATACCCACCCTACTATCCACCCTATAGCATCCTAACCAATCACCTAATGCCACCATTCCAGTAGGAATTTTCTCTGTCTTGAGGCTATAAAAATTGGCTGCTAGCCTGCAAAAGTGTTCGGCTCTCCTTTAAGCTGGCCCACTGTTCTAACAGCTTGTCCCATTCTAACAAACTTTATTCTCCTCTACTTCTCCCTCATGTCTGGAAATTCTTTTCCAACCTGCTGCACAGACCAGGACAGTGGTGGGTTGGGGGGAGTTCGGGGGGCGGGGGGGCGGGGGTTGGGCAGGTAAAGATGACAATGATTATTGCTCAGTCTTGTCTGACTCTTTGCGACCTCATGGGCTATACAGTCCATGTAATTCTCCAGGTCAGAATACTGGAGTGGGTAGCTATTCCCTTCTCTAGGGGATCTTCCCAATCCAGGGATCAAACCCAGGTCTCCCGCATTGCTCGCGGATTCTTTACCAGCTGAGCCACCAGAGAAGCCTGGACAGGTAAAGTCAGCATGTTTACTGCATATGGAATTAAGTCAGAAAACATTCCATTCAGTTTAATTAAGAAGTAGCCTTGATAATTTTGAAGTTTGAGCTGGATCAAACTCGAAAAGATGAAGGGAAGAAAAGGATTGTGCATTATCTCACATGTTGATTGTGTCTTCGGAAATGTTAAGTCCCAAGAGGGCAGGTGATAATGTTTCATTGTTTTGCTTATGATTGTTACCCCATGCTGTCTCAATGTCTGTCACTTAGTAGGTAGTCAGTAAATATTTGTTATATAAAAAAGAAATACAAGTTGAAAAGTCCATGGATTTTTTTTTTTTTTTCAGGGAGAGGGCTATGACTGAAAATTTGTAATGGAGAGAGGACAAAGGGAAGTTAGGCGGCGGAATTTAGGGCGTCAGTCAGTAGCTGTAAAGAGGACCAGGTGGACCAGAAGTTCGAACTTAGAACTTTGCCTGAGTGCATTCCTTGAAACCAAGAATTGTCAGCTTTCTCATGCAAAGCTGCTGGGCAACGTGTTACTCAGAAACGGGGCAACCCTGTGAACACCGCAATCTGTAGACGCAGGAAGGAAAGAAGAGTTAAGTCGCAACTTTTTCCTGGAGTCCCTGACAACTTGATTTTTTTTAAATTGCCCTCTAAATATAGAACCCATATTAATTTGGCAGAGACTCCGTGGCTTTAGGGGATCCCAAGCGTTTAATTAACGTTTTCTAACCCGGGAGCGGGAAGAGCCGGAGGAAGAATGGTGGGCGTGGACAACCTGAAGGCAGCTGGAGGCCCGCCCCCTCCCAGAGTACACTGCGGCCGCCGCGTGCGTGAGCCGGCTTCCGGCCGTCTCCCGCCGGGCTAGCGGGAGGGTCGGACCATGGACGGGCTCCGGGCTAGCGCCGGGCTGCTGAGGCGCGGGCGGTTGAGGCGCCGGCGCCAGCAACAGCCACACAGCGGGTCGGTCCTGGCCCTGCCCCTGAGGCCCAGGAAGATCCGACGGCAGCTGAGGAGAAGTGCCTCGTCCCGAATGGCTGCGCTCAGGGCCCAGACGCTGCCAAGCGAGGACTCGGAGGACTCGAGGGTGGAGTCGACGGTCGGTGAACCCGGGGACCCGATGGCTGGAGGGGCGGCGGCCCTTTTGGATGCGACCGGGCGGGAGCCGCACGGCCAGCTTGGGCCCGCGGAGCTGCTGGAGGCTTCGCCCGCGTCCCGCTCCCTGCAGACTCCCCGCGCCCTGGGGGAGGCGCAGACCCCGGCTGCACGCTTGGTGGAAGCGCAGACCCCGCCGGCGCGCCTGGTGGAGACGTCGGCGCTACCCGCGCGCCTGGTGCCGGCCTCGGGGAGCCTGGTGGAGACCTCGGCCCTGCTGTGCTCTGCCCAGCATTTGGCGGCCGCCCCGCCGTCCGTGGCTTCTGCCCCGCTGTCGGGGCCGCAGGGGGAAAGCACGGGCGGGGAGCTGCCCTGGGACTCCCCGCTGCAGCGCATCTTGGCCGAGCTGAACTGCATCCCTAGCAGCCGGCGGCGGGCGGCGCGCCTCTTCGAGTGGCTCATCTCGCCCATGCCGCCGGACCACTTCTACCGGCGCCTGTGGGAGCGCGAGGCGGTGCTGGTGCGGCGGCAGGACCACAGCTACTACCAGGGTCTTTTCTCTACCGCCGACCTCGACTCCATACTGCGCAGCGAGGAGGTGCAATTCGGGCAGCACCTGGACGCCGCGCGCTACATCAATGGGCGGCGCGAGACCTTGAACCCGCCCGGCCGTGCTCTGCCGGCCGCCGCGTGGTCCCTGTACCGGGCCGGCTGCTCCCTGCGCCTCCTCTGTCCGCAGGCTTTCTCCACCACCGTGTGGCAGTTTTTGGCCGTGCTTCAGGAGCAGTTCGGAAGCATGGCAGGCTCCAACGTTTACCTTACGCCCCCCAACTCGCAGGGCTTTGCCCCCCACTACGACGACATCGAGGCTTTTGTCCTGCAGCTGGAAGGTAGGAAACTCTGGCGGGTCTACAGACCGCGGGTGCCGACCGAGGAACTGGCCCTGACATCCAGCCCCAACTTCAGCCAGGACGACCTCGGAGAGCCGGTGCTGCAGACGGTGCTGGAACCTGGAGATTTGCTCTATTTCCCGCGAGGCTTCATTCACCAAGCCGAATGCCAGGATGGGGTGCACTCTCTGCACTTGACCTTGTCCACATTCCAGCGCAATACTTGGGGCGACTTCCTGGAGGCTGTGCTGCCCCTGGCAGTGCAGGCCGCAATGGAGGAAAATGTGGAGTTTCGTAGGGGACTGCCCCGAGACTTTATGGATTACATGGGGGCCCAGCATTCGGATTCTAAGGATCCGCGAAGAACCGCTTTCATGGAGAAGGTGCGGGTCCTGGTTGCCCGCCTGGGACACTTTGCCCCAGTCGATGCTGTGGCTGACCAGCGAGCCAAGGACTTCATCCACGATTCTCTGCCCCCTGTGTTGACTGACAGGGAGAGGGCACTCAGCGTTTACGGGCTCCCAATTCGTTGGGAGGCTGGAGAACCTGTAAACGTGGGAGCCCAGCTGACAACAGAAACAGAAGTGCACATGCTTCAGGATGGTATAGCTCGGCTGGTGGGTGAGGGGGGCCATTTGTTTCTCTATTACACAGTAGAGAACTCCCGAGTTTATCACCTGGAAGAGCCCAAGTGCTTGGAGATATACCCCCAGCAAGCTGATGCCATGGAACTCTTGCTTCGCTCCTACCCAGAGTTTGTGAGAGTTGGGGACTTGCCCTGTGACACTGTGGAGGACCAACTTTCCTTGGCAACCATGTTATATGATAAGGGGCTGCTGCTCACCAAGATGCCTCTAACCTGAACTAGTTACTCACTAAATGCCGGAAATAAGACAGTAGTGATTCTCTCCCACCACCTTTTGAGGGAGAAAACTCGTTTTCTTACTTGATACTCATCAGTGTGTCTATATTTACCTTTATGACTGCCTCAGTGTCACAGATGTCAGTCAGTCTTCTAGGAGACACCCCCTCACCTAGGCACAGAAGGAAAAGCAGGAGTTGGAGATGGAAAAAGGAGCCTTTTCTGCAGGAGTAACTTGATTCCTGATCATTTGAGAGACCAACTTCATCATCCCCCTCAGGCTTCAGAGACTGTGTGGCATTTGCTTTGTTATTCTGCTTGAGACATCAGAAGTTTTTACTTGGAATTTGCATCCTTCATTGGAGTTCTCTTTCATCAGTTTAGGGGGAGGGTTGGGGTCAGTTTCCTGTTTGTTACTGTGAGTTTGTGTGAATGTTAGAAAAGTTATTAAAGTGCCAAAGAACTTTCCTTTTCTGAGGCTAGATTATTGTGTGGCATGGTCTGAATGTGGGAGGAGGAGGGTAGATAGGGGGAAACTGCAAAGGCTGAGGCGCAAGGTAACTTGGGGTGGATGTAGGGTTGGGGCCAATTTTGCAGCCCTAAGGGTAATTGATTCATTTTAACCCCAAACAGCACAATCCTATTAGAAAAGTTACGAGTATATTATGTTTTTTAAAGGGTATTATGTTTTTGCTCAGTGTTTGCTTGCATCAGTGGCTGGCGCGGCTCCTAAAATAGGCAGCATGTCACTAGCTGTGCTGTCATAGGCCACAGTCAGCCAGCTTGTAGCAGGCTGGCCATGAGGGAACGCTGGTGTTCAAGTTACTTTCCACTCTTAATTTTTTCTGGTAGTTGAAAGAAACTTCCCCATATATGACAAATTAATATTCTCATGGTTGGGGGAAAAGAGCCTGGTGTACCAGAGGGAGTACTGGACTTGGATCTAGAAAACCTGGGCTTGGGGTGGTGGCTGGTGGGCAGCTGGCTGAATGACCTGAGGCTGCTGCTATGCCTGGGCGCTCTGATTTTATAAGTATGTTTTGGTACAGCTTGATGTTTCCACCTCATCATTTAGGTTGTATCTGGAACTTTTAAGATCATTTTGCCATGAGTGCTAAGTTTCAGTTATATAAAGTTGAAAACTTCATGAAGTCTTTCTTTAAGTTGCAAAAGCTTACATGTACATAAGTGTACATCTCAGTCTATTCAAGATTAAGCTTCAAGGCTTTTTCTGAGTGCTTAGCCAGACATACGGCAGGTTTTTTTGTTTTTCTAAGGTGTCCTTTTTTTTACTTCACTTTCAAATTGGTTCAGTTAGAGTGACATTTTGTAAAGGGACAGATAGCAAAATCAAAACCCAAGGGGCAAAGAAAAGATAATAGACTGAGAGGATGGTGGCCAAGGAGAAAGAGAAGTATCCTTTCCTGGCTCTCATCCTACAGGGCTCACAACTAAGACCCCAGACATCCAGTCCTGAAAAAGGCTTGTTCAGGGAATCAAGGCATAGGACTCATTCCTAGAAAACCTACCCTGAAAAATTTCCTGGAGAAAAGTATGGAGCTTCAGTGGTTTTTGCCCTTCTTTGGGTTGCACATAAACACGTTTTGCTTCCTCCTTCACTTTTCTTACGGCTGCCTCAATCTTGAATACTTTCTGTATCAACAGTTCCTTTTGGCTTAGTGTTTGAATCTGAAACAGAACAGATGATGATTAAAAGAACTATATCAGGTTGCAGATCATCAAAAAGTGTTAATGAAGTAACATTGCATCAGGCTTATTAATATTAGGTGGTACGTAAAATCTCTGAGAACACTGTTCTCTTGTGATGTTGGTTGGACATTTTTATACCTGTTAATGAAAAATTTAGCTTTTGGGCATGATGAATCTGCTAAGAAATGCTTGATGTGAATCTGGTTTTTTGAATTATATTTATAAAGAATCTTTTGCCTTTTTAAAAGTATTTTTCCCCTCTATTCATCTCTGCCAGCAGCTTTGAAAAATTAGAACCACCTGTTTAGCTAGTGTTCCTTTGGAGAAAGAGCCCAGATTAGGAATTAAGAGAAATTTAGAAGGAAAAAGAAAATCTAGGGGGCCAGCTCCAGTCCCTCATTCCGTCTTTATACCCATCTGCAAAAAAGAAAGAACTTGGGTTTAGAGAATGGTGGGGAGGAACACGGGAAGGGAAGGAAACAGTATTTCAGAAACAACAACCAACTCTAATCTCAACAGCTACTTGATGGGACTAATAGGACTTCTGCTGTTTGTCTTTTATTATTAGGATTTTATAATCCTGTCTTGCACAGATGTGTTTTGTATCTTCAAGTGATATTGTTTTCTGTGGGATTGTAGGAAATATTTCTGTGCTGGTGAAAAGTGTATCTGCATGCTTGGGGAAAGGAGTCTCTAAGTCGTATTGATTCTTTTGCGACCTCATGGACTGTAGCCTGCCAGGCTCCTTGGCCCGTGGAATTTCTCAGGCAAGAATACTGGAGTGGGTTGCCATTTCCTTCTTCAGGGAATCTCTCCTACTGAGAGATGGAACCTGCATCTCCTGCCTTGGCAGGCATATTCTTTACCACTGAGCCACCAGGGAGGAACTCTTGAGAACCCTGAATTTTTTCTTGAAAACGTAGCTTATACTTATCTACCCTGTTCCTGATCTCCTGAAGCATTTCTTGGTTTCCTTCATTTTCTAAGTTGAGTATCTTCATTGCATGGTGAATTTCTCTGAAAGGTAAGAAGGACTTCTTAGATTAAATCTTCCTATCCTTCAAAGCATGGAGGTGGAAAATACAGCACTTGAAATCAGACAAGAATCCTAAGTTCCAGTCCCAACTGTGCAGTTTTGCTGAGCTTTATTTGCAAAAATCATATGATGCTTAGCTTGTGGGGGTGTTCTGTAGTTTTTGAGATGACATATTTGAAGGTACTAATAGATAATGTTTATTGAACACCTTTATGAGAGGTACTAACATGTTATCTCCTTAATCATCACCACATACCTATATGGTAGACTACTGTTTGCATCTGATACATGAAAAAATGGGCTCAGAGAATTAACTTACTCAGGTTCACATAGCTAGCACATGTCTGAGCTGGGGTTCAAATCCTGCTATTTTGGACTCCAAAGCTTGTCGTCACTAAGTAGGCACTTGATAAATGTTAACTGAATTAAAAAACCACCTGGAATGCTGAACAAATAGGTAAACTATATGAGCTTCACTTCCAATCTAATTTAGTCCTGTTTTTCTGTTGCCTACTTGGATAAGTAGATGAATGGCACAGGGAAGCCTGTGGTTTTTATAGCTGTTAAGCAGCCTGAAGAGTCAGGGACATAGTCTGTTAACAAGGTTGGAAGAATTGTCAGTACAAGAGGTCTTGGCAAGAACCAGAGGTTAGTGCTTACTTCAGAACAGCCTCATGGTTCTCTAGGAGCAGCACGTCGAGGAAGGTGTCCCTGACCCGGTCTCCTTGAAGTTTGAGGGCTAGGATGCTCCGGCAAGCCTCTAGTCGCACACCTGGTGACTCTTCATAGTGGATAGCCCAGAGCAGGAGGTCTGTCAGCTGGGGGCTCACGCAGCCAATTTGCCCCAAAGCTGCAGAAATTAGAGGTTCATGTCCCACTGTCACTTCAGGCTGAGTTGGCTGTGTCCCAGCATCTAAAGTGGCCTTACTAGTAAATGCTAAGAATAGGCAACCACTTGCTAAATTAAATATTGCAAAAATTAAACTAAGTATATTGTCTTTGAAAAGTGGTGAAAGTGAAAGTCACTCAGTTGTATCCGACTGTTTGCAACCCCATGGACTATACAATCCATGGAATTCTCCAGACCAGAATACTGGAGTGGGTAGCCTTTCCCTTCTCCAGGGGATCTTCCCAACCCAGGGATCAAACCCAGGTCTCCCGCATTGCAGGTGGATTCTTTACCAGCCAAGCCACAAAGGAAGTCCAAGAACACTGGAGTGGGTAGCCTATCCCTTCTCCAGCGGATACCTTCCCTTTTAGATGACAATCAGTATTTTAGGAACTCTCTTGAGAATTCCCAGGAAGGGGATATTCAATACCATCCTCGTCCATTAGGATGTGAGGATACACTAACGTATTTACCTAGGGATGAGATTTGGAATAGATAACTCAGAAGACCAGCCTAGTCAGGTAAGGGGAAAAGAAGGTATAGTTACACTTCATGGCTTTACCCAGCGTTGATTCTCATAGGGACCTGCCAGACTGTCAGAAGCAATGGCAAAGATCCCTAAAAATAAGCTCCAGGAAATTTGAGGGCAGGATTTTACGTTTGTAGCAGTCTTAAATCTGGTCTGACTTTTACGGAGTCCTACAGTTGACACCTCTACAGAAAGCAAGTATATCCAGTAGTGGATACCTTCTTGGAACTCATACCTAACTCTGTTGGCAGGGACTGCCTTGTCAGTCCTACCTCAACAACCTTGACATAGACCTAGACTCAGGATCCTTAACTAAAAATTGAAGGAAGTGATTTTTAATTTCTTCTGAGAAGCTGTGATCATCCTTTCCCCTCCCCTCTACCCTCTTCCTAAAGAGATTCTGGGGATCCTCTATATAAAATATGGGAACGTATTAGAGGTAGAGGAGTTGGAGCCACTGCCATAATACCTCGAATGGCAAAGGCCTTGATTTTCCAGCAGGGATCTCCCTGTATCAGATTCAGAAGGCATTCAAGGACCTAGGATGGATAAAAGGCAGTGTTGAGTGGAGAGAATAAGAGCAAGAATGTATCAGAGAGAGGGTTCGCTCTTCTCTAAAATGTTCTGTAACTGGAAAAGTGATCTGTCAAATCTAGTGACAAATGAGCTGGAGCCAGAAGTACTAGCTTACATACAGTGTTCTCTCCTGTCTAGAGACTGATTTTCCCTGCTCACAGATCTCTGGCCATATAGGCTTCTTTTGAATACCTCCGTCAGGTTTTCCTCTAATAACCAGAGATTATAAGTCCATCCACTGGAGTTGATCCCAAAGCCCATGAGCACACATGTAATGAGAAGCTGGTTAACTGAGGTGAGACTAGGATTCAGGGGTGTGCTCTAGAGTGGGTCTAGGCTGGCTTGGAGCTGTGTGTGGCCCTAACTGTTGGTGTGGCCTGTATATCTCCTCACCTTCCTGTTCTGGTCTCTCATGCCGTATCCCTACAGAATGGTGAGTGATCTATGTATGCGGGAAGCACAGGGTAATGTCCTCTTGGGTTAATCAGGTAAGAAGGGTACACGTCTCCTTGACTCACCCTATTATCATGGATCTGCAGGGCACCGGCTGCCAAGCAAGCTGCCCGCCGAACTGCCATGAAGTCATCAGAGAAGCAGTCCAGAAAGCTTGGGAGAAGCTTGGCGGTCATAAGCTTGAGCCCACAAATCAGGTAGAGGGCTTCCACACGCCCCTGGAAATTTCCTTGACCCAGCTTGATTCTGTAAGGCACAGGTGCTTTTATTTTCCCTCCTCAAACTTTTTCCGTTGCTTTTTTTACCCCTACTCCTACCTCCAGTGCCCTCAGGCTGAAATCTAGCTCCTGTAGGCTCGCCATTATCCACTCCCACCCTTTCCTAGTTAGCCTTGTCCCCATTAATTTGTTTCACCAGGTAGAGACCTCAACTGTTTTATTTACTTGAATCCCTATTACCTAGCATATGCTAGATGCTAAACCCTGTTGAATGACTAAATAAAGAAAACTTGAAACATACAGCTCTTGCTTCAGTCAAGTTCTCTTCTCTCGTGCCTTCACACGTGTCATGTTCATTTCAGTATTTGGCTTCCAGTATGGATTGTCTTACCTTCTCTCTGCTTATGCAGTCTTATCTATCCTTCATGAAACTTGACCTTACTAGGCATTCATGTGTCTTGTAGAATCAGAATCATGTCATATGTTTGAACTCTGAAGACATCTAAAACAGTACCTGAACACTTAATGGGCGTTCAATTAATGGTTCTTCCCTTAGCCACATTCTTAGTGTCTATAGGGACTGTTAACTTTTTATTTTATTAAAAAGAAAATCTGCAGTGGATCTTGTACAAGGCCAAGCATACTGAGCAGCTCAACAAATACAGTTTCTTTCTCCATATTGACAAGGTCTTACCTGATTGTGTCATGCACCTCTTTTCCAAGGTTCATTTGCCCCAGAGCTTGGGCAGCTGCGTGTCTCACTTTCTTATTCCAGTCACTCAACATCAGCTGGATCAACTTATGTTTCATATCCTATAAATATGTGTAATAGTTAGCTACCATTTATCACCGCATCAGTTTTGCATGTTCAGTCGCCAAGTCGTGTCCGAATCTTTTCGACCCTGTGGACTGTAATCTCCCAGGCTTCTCTGTCCAGGGGATTTCCCAGGCAAGAATACTGGTGTGGGTTGCCATTTCCTCCTTCAGGGGATCTTCCCGACCCAGGGATTGAACCCTTGTCTCCTGCATTGGCAGGTGGATTCTTTAACCACTGAATCACCTGGGAATCCCATTTTGTACTTGGCACTGTACTAATAAGTAGTTTTACCCATCACTTAATCCTCCCAAATAATCCCATACAGCAGATACTACCACTTATAGGTGACAAAATGGAGGCATAGATTTCTTACTCAAGGTTAACATGTTGAGTCCTGGAGCCAGAACTCAGATCTAGGCCTGTTTTTGAAGCTCATGCTTTAAACTAACCAAACTATATTGTCAGCTGCACTTGAGACTCTTAAAATTTGAAGGTGATACATTAGTAGGTTGACCACCTCATCCCAATTTGCCTGGGCAAGTCCTATATACTAGACCAGCTAGGACCTTTGGCCACCCTGTGTGTTAGTATATCTCTCAAAGCAGAAGGGATAAAAAGGACTTGGTGATTAGGTAATGTGCCCTAAGCTATTCTTCCTCCTTGAAATAGCTCCCTTTCCACCCTTGATACCTGATGTTTTCCTATTCTTTTAGGATTGACCTCAAAAGCCTGTTGTCAGAGAACTCACCTCTGCCTTCTGTAAGCAATAGGAAATCCCCATAATACTTTACAGCTACATCTGTTATAGCTGTTTACATGTAACATTTAACAGAGAAGACATATCTTTGCATACCCAGTGCTAGCTACCTGCCTAACATGTAAGATGTGGTCAGAAACTGCAGGCTCACTGAATAAGTGAAAGCACTGATGGACATGTTGTTTAACCCCATCAATCTGATGTGATGGTCTCATCTTTACCCCATCCCCTGCTTGCTCTGCATGGCTTTTACTTTCAATAGGCCATCCTGAGTGGCAACTGCTGAGAAGGTGAATGTGCAACTGAATCAGATGTTGTTAAATGCAGATTCTGATTGAATTGACCTGGGGTGAGATTTTTGCATTTCCAGCAAATTCCCAAGTGATACCTGTGCTGCTGGTCCTGGACTTTAGCAGCAAGGTCCAGGCAGAATTAACCCAAACTAGAATGACCCAGGGATAGAACCTGGGTCTCCTGCATTGCAGGCAGATTCTTTACCGTCTGAGTCATTAGGGAAGTCCAGAATTATACTGACTATACTGAATGGCCAAGTTTTGACATGTGCTTTCCATGTCAAAATTCAAGGGTCAAAAACAGCAGTGTTCTAGGCCATTGTGGAGTTGCCCAATGTTACAAGGAAAAGATAATGGCATATAGGAAGAAGGGGGAAAAGCCCATTTGCACAGCTGAAGTTGATTTTATTTTATTTATTTTTTTAAAATTTATTTATTTATTTATTTTTTCAGTGGGTTTTGTCATACATTGACATGAATGAAGTTGATTTTAAAATAATGGCAAGAAGGAGGTCAGTTGAAAGCCTAGATGATGGTCAGGGTTTCCCATTCCTGGAAGTCTTTCCTTAGTAAGTCTTGCTCAGCTGTCCCACACTCCTTCACAGAACTTTAAGTTCAGCCCATACTAATGTCTCTCGGAAGAGTTTTAAGAGAGTACATTACATTTATCTCTTGTTCTTGAATCATTTGTATATGTTGATCCTGTTACTCCAATATTAATGTCAGCTCTTTGAAAGTGGGGACTATGGTGACAGATACTTATAAAGTACCTTGATGTGGAGGCAATGTCAAATTACTATAAAAAGTTTCTAAACCTTTTTTATTTTTATTCTTTGCTTATTTCACTGTAGATAGGTTATAGTTTGTGGACTCCCAGCAGGCTGAGTAGCAGTTGCTTAAGTAACAGAACGATATGTTGGCGTGTGAAGATAATTCTGGGTTAGGACTAAGAGGCAGCAATATGGGAACAGATCTTTTTGGTAAGAATGGGAAACTAGATAGCAGCAAAAAGTGGAAGAGCTCCTGAGCCCAGTTTTACTGAGAACTTCTGTCCTGGAAACAGAAAAAGAAGGCTTACCAAACTGACATTTCCACCGATCCGGGAGAGAGCCCTGCAGGCCACAATGCGGTCTTTCCATTGACGGCTATTCAGCTCCACAGCAAGCATGGTATGTATCAGGGTCTGAGGAAATGGAAGACTTGTATCGAGATCCATAGTCACTTTTAGAGATGGTGGGACCTTAAAGAAGTTACATCCTAATCTGGCATCCAGCATGATTAACGTCACAAACATGGATGCCTGTTGCTAGCAAAGTAGAGAGTAGGTTTACAATGGGGCCCTCTTCCATCCAAGCCAACTGATGTCAAGGAAAAAATACAGATTAGTAATCTGAACAGAAAATTCCTGGGACCTTCTTGATTTAACTGTCTTTCCCCCTAAAACGGTTTGTATATGCCTCAGTCTGAGTTTCACATTTCTACTGGAAGTAAATGCAATTGTACGTCTGTGTGGTTTTCAATGGTAAACTTCTAGCACAAGCAAATTCTGCATGTTGTAAGTCTTCTAGCATCGAGTTAGAAAGCATCTGCAGCCTGCTTTCCTCACCTTTCTCAGCTAGCTCTTGTCACTTTTCCCCACTTCACCCCACTTCACCCACACTTAGTCCAGTTTTACCTGTGCGTGAGATCATCCTACCCAACCACCCGCATTTTCTTTCTCTTTTTTAAATTTTTTTGTCACTGCACTTCACATGCAGGATCTTTCTTAGTTCCCAGACCAGGGGCTGAAGTGCTTCCTGCCGTGGAAGCACAGCCTCTTAACACTGGACCACCAGGCAAGTTCCCATCTGCATTTTCAGTTCCCTACATGTACTGACCTCAGAGACCCAATTGTTCCCCCCAAACTTGGTTTTTTCTCTGACCCTGTAATGGACACATACTGTCTTTCCACTGAGATGGCGCAGGAGCGTACAAGACTGTTGCTCGGTGTCCTCATTCTTCTTATGAAACAGCTGGTGGATGATCCTCTTAATCACAGGGTAAGTGGCCGCACCTTCCAGAGCCAGGCACTGAGCTGCAGCCCAGCTGTCCACGGTATTACCTGCCACAGCGAGGGGACAAAGGCCAGAATGGCCATCTCTTATCCCCACAGAGAGCAGCTTCTGGGTTGGTACACAAGACTGCTACTTGCCTCACTTTCCTGTATCTCAGTCTGATATTCAATCTATAATTTAAATCACATTTAAATGGATCATATCGAGGTTCTAAATGTAGGTTGAAAATCTTAAACTGAAAAGTCAAATCCTAAAATGTTTTTGTTGGGGAACAGAGCAGTAAGTCACTTCTGGCCTGAGTGAACAGTTGTTCCTCTTGCTAGAGACTGGGAAGTCTGGAGTGGAAGCTTTCTTAAGACAGACGAATTAAGTTGTTGAGTGTCTCTGTGCAGAAGGCCAAACTGGTCAGACAGTTGTCCTACACCCCTGCCTCCATGCAAGGAGCAAGTCCGTCTTTCAGAGTAGTTAGGTACGGGAGCCTATCAACATCAGACAGAATCTTTTGCTGGTATTACACCAAACAATGCATGTGGACAGTGCCTGTAAGTTAATGTGCAAAAATGGAAGCATGATGTGTTCAAGTGGGTTTTTTAATTTTTAGAATGTATTCTTTAATCTTGTACATTATCTTTTCAATCGAAAAATCTAACAGGAAAGGGGACATGGTTTAGTCAAATGCATCTATGACACGGTTAGCCCAGGTACCACTAGACGGCAGTGTACCTGTCTCGTAAAGTACCCGGGAGGAAGAAATCCTCTGGGTATCTAAAGTAAGAGCATGACGGTGGAGAGGAAGGGATCAGGAAAAGCTGATGTGAGATGTTCTTTCTTTATCCCATATTTCCAGGTCGGAAGTAACAAGGAGTTACTCACCCTTCAGAAGGACAGTCTGCATGATTTCCTGGGCAAGAGGATTATGTGACTGTATGGCATATTGGCATACTGCTGCTGCCATCCGCACATTGGCATTCTTATCACAAAGAGCAGCCATTAGCGGGGGCTGTAGAACCTCTGGCAAGTCCTGAATAGATGAGGCTTTCATTGTTTCCTTGTCTGTGATCAAAAGAGAGCCCGTAAGAGGGTGTTAGCTAGTCCCTTTGCTTTTCTCTAAAACACAGCTTTTCCCTGTAGCCACATGGGGGCCATTTCAGCCTCAGTTGCAGATGCTTACTGCTACTTAATTAGAGTTTAGCTGAACCCCTACAATGGGTGGGATTTTAAGGCTGCCTTTTGTGGTGGATATTCCTGTTCTCACATCTTTATCATCTGGTCTCTGCAGAACTGTATTTGGGCCAAATGAATATGTTTCCTGCTAGGCTATGGTGACTATCATCATGAGCTTTAGTGATGAAAATCAATTTTTGTAATTTTAGTAGTAATAGCAAATATATTTAGGTAGTGCTTTGCCACTTAGATAGTGTTTCATATTCATTATCCCATTCAGTCTTCTAACCCTCACTGAAGTAGGCAAGGCAGCTCACCCGAAACATGTGTTTTTCAGGAATCCTTTTAGGTTTAACTAAACAGCCTCACAAGACTATCATAGGCCATACATGCCACTAGTCTTCGGAAGGAAATGGGACAGGAGCATAGTTTGCCCACAGGGAAGCATCAGGTGTTCCTTTTGGCAAGAGTTCTTGAGAATGGTTTGTCTAGCACTCTGGGGACAGCTCAGGAGTGTAACAGGGAAGCATCAGGTGTTCCTTTTGGCAAGAGTTCTTGAGAATGGTTTGTCTAGCACTCTGGGGACAGCTCAGAAGCATAGACTTGACTCTGGGCATAAGTCTTATGTTCCACCAGAGTTATTATCTCTTTTATATAACAACTCCATAGATATAATTCCAGGGTCCTCAAAGGGCCTGCCTTGATAAGTCACAGCATTGCTGGGAGCCTGGAGGACGGTACCTCCTTCAGGCATGTATGTTTCACTTGTAGTTCTTCCCAGTCCAAATGTCATTTAGCAGTCAGGGTTCATTTTCATCATAAGCTATGTGGCCTGTGAAGATAATTTCTGTCCTTACCAGGTTATCGGGGCAGCAGGTAGGCATTTAACTAAAGCTCATTTCTCAAGTAGAAGGGGAAAGTGTTGTGTTAACTTTTGTCCACAACTATCCTCCCATTTTTAGTTTGAAGTTCAGAGAGGATAAGTGACTTCCCAAGATGTGGCAGAGCTAGACTTATAGCTAAGATTTTATATAAAATTTCTCATTTGTCCTTTTTACCACTACTGTAAACCACTATGCCATAGGTTTAAAAAGGGCTAGATGAAATATGTGCCTTTGAGGGGATCAGATGGAAGTCAGTTGAGTATTTCAAGAAATAATGAGTAAGATAATATTCTTTGGGAAGATGTGGGAAGGAAACAAGACAAATCAAAATCTCAACACCCAGGAAAGGGGTCACATGAAAGGGAAAGACAAAGGTGTTTTTTGAATGTGGAGATCTAGAGACAAGATAATACCTCTTCCCACCTATGGGAGGCTTTCTCTATGCCAGGCACTAATACACATCACCCCATTTAATACTCAAGAAAATAAGCAGTTAAAAAATGTGTATGTGTGGAAGCATCAGCTTCCCAGGGGCTACAGTGGTAAAGAATCCTCTTGCCAATGTGGGAGATGCAGGTTCAATCCCTGGGTCGGGAAGATCCCCTGGAGTAGGAAGTGGCAACCCACTCCAGTATTCTTGCCTGGAGAATCCCTTACTGCTATGTTGAAAAAATTAAATTAAAATTTTAAATTAAAAAAATTTAAAAAATTAAATTAAAATTACTGCTATGCTGAAACATGAGTATATTATGGACAGAGGACCCTGGTGGGCTACAGTCCACAGGGTCGCAAAGAGTCAAATACGACTGAGCGCGTGTGTGGAAGCATATAGCAGGGGGGGTGGGGCAGGGAAGACTCCTCAGAGGATGTGACATCTTAGCTGAAAGTTGAGGGGCATGTATAGAAGTTGATCAAGTCAAGAGAGAGATAAGATTTCCTAGCAGAGGGAGCAGCAGATTTGAAAAGCTGGAGTTTAAATGCTCATACCTGGAACTCAGTAGACTGGAAATAAGTGAAAAGAAACCTTAAAAACTTGACAATTTTGTAGAGATAAAATTAGTCCCCACCTCTAAGAAGTTCCTTGCCTGGTAGAGATAGCAGAAAAGTAAACAGACAATTATGACAGAATGATAAATATTAGGACAGAATAATATTAGGATGCTACCAGCAGCAGAGAAGGAAAAAGTGTCAGCCCATACACAAAGGTGGTATCTGAGAGGGCACTTGGGGGTTAGTAAGAGTCTGTGGGTTTTATGTCTTTTTAATAGCATTTTATAGTTTCTGTCATCTGAGTCCCTGTGTCTTGTTAAACCAGCTCCTCGGTAGATTATAGTTCTAGCTCTTGCAGATGGGAAATGTTCCTTTTTTAACTGCTTATTGCTAGCAAAGAAAAATCCTATTGACATTTCTTTTTCAAAAGGTTATACAGCCATTGGGAAAAATGGCCAAGTTCTTAATTCATTTTACAAAACCAGTAAAAACTAAAACAACAAAAATAGTGTAAATAAACACTAATACTTAACAAAAATACTGTAAATAAACACGAAATTAGCAATTTCATTTACAAATATATTAAAACATTTTAAAATATGAACAAATCAAATCCAGTGGAGTAATAAGAGAATGATCCATTAGGATTTATTCTAAGATTTTAACACTAGAAATCTTTATATCCACAAATTAAAGGAGAAAAAACTAGAAAATGGCTGGTAAAATTCAACACTCATTTTTTTAATAAATAGAAAAACCTACATGTATGTTGGCATGTGTTTGTAAAAGCACAGAAAGTTGTAGAATGCCAAACTAAACATTGTATACCCTGGAAATGGCATGGGGTGGGATTGGGGCTGGGAGGTGGGTTGGAAGGAACCTCTTTTTATACTCCTCTGTGTTGACTGATAATGACACTTTGTATTTCTTTTGTAATAAAAAAATGTTTATGAAGCAGAATCCACAGAATCTATTGGTCAGTTAGTTGTGGGGAGAGGAAGGATTTTGTCCAGGCTGACTCCCAAGGTCCTGACTCAAACTAGCTGGGTTATGGGGCTGCTGGTTGCTATGTGGGATGTGGGGAGGGGTCTAATGGCAAGAGTGATGAATTTAGTTTGGGACATGTTGAGTTTGAGACTGTCAACATGCTGTCAAAAGAAGGACTAAATTGCAGTCGGGAGAAAAGTGTGTACATATACATACATATATACATATACTTTGCCTATTATGAATGGGATCTCTCAAGGCAGAACAATGTGAACTTGCTTGTGAACTACTAAGCATCCAAGGGTAATGAAATTAGTGCAAAAAAGCACTAGATCAGAAGTCAGGAATTTTAAACTCATCTCTGTTGCTGAGAAGTTGTGTACACTCAGGCCAGTCTCTGGGTCTTTGTTTCCATTTTGTGAAATAATCTCAGATAAGCTCCAAGGTCCCCGCCAGTTCAAAATTTCTGTGGTTCTGTGGATTGCTTATATTCTCGAGCAGTACGGTTGTGGCTCTTACCGGAGTCCCCTCGACTGACGGCAGCACGGGGCCGTTCTAAAGCAGCCGTGGCACAAGTGATGATGGCTTGGATCCGGACGTCATCATGGATGTCCACCAAGCTCTGCAGCAGGCCCTCAGCAGTCTTATGGTGCCACTCGATGACTACGCCACAGGAGGAGAATGAGAAGAGGACCACTTAGGGTTAGATATTGTGCTGCTGACAGGTAACAATAAGGCCCTTCCCCTAGGACAATCCAAGCAAAGCAGCTCAGAAGCATAAAGGGCCCCAGAGATGCCGCCCTTCTTAAGGAAGTAAGTGTTAGTCACAGTCGTGCCCAACTCTTTGCGACCCCATAGACTGCAGCCCACCAGGCTCTTCTGTCCATGAGATTTTCCAGGCAAGGATATTGGAGTAGGTTGCCATTTCCTTCTCCAGGGGATCTTCCCAACACAGGGATCGAACCTGGGTCTCCTGCACTGCAGGCAGATTCTTTACCAACTGAGCTGAATCTTCTTAGGTATTAATAATTCTCAAACAAAACTCCTCCCAATCCCATCCTGTATTCTATCTTTTTTGTTTGTTTAAATAATTTCTTTCTTTTTTTTTTGGCCTCACTGCATGGCTTATGGAATCTTAATTCCCTGACCAAGGACCGAACCTGGGTCCACAGCAGTGAAAGCCTGAGTCTGAACCACTAGACCGCCAGGGAATTCCCATAAATAACTCTTTATTGTTATCATCTGGAAAATGGAACAATAAGACAGTGATTAAGGGTACTTTGCCCTCTTTATAGGGGCTTCCCAGGTGGTACTAGTGGTAAGGAATCTGCCTATCAATGCAGGAGGCACAAGAGACACATGGGTTAGATCCCTGGGTAGGGAAGGTCCCCTGGAGGCTAGCCTGGCAACCCACTCCAGTACTCCTGCATGGAAAATTCCATGGACAGAGGAGCCTGGTGGGCTAGAGTCCAAGGGGTCACAAAGAGACGTGACCAAACACAGCACATGAAAGTGAAAGTCACTGAGTCGTGTCCGACCCTTTGCGACCCCATGGACTACACAGTCCATGGAATTCTCCAGGCCAGAATACTGGGATGGGTAGCCTTTCCCTTCTCCAGAGGACCTCCCCAACCCAGGGATCAAACCCAGGTCTCCTGCATTGCGGGCAGATTCTTCACTAGCTGAGCCACAAGCATAGCAACACTTTTTTTAGGCGTGAGCTTTTGTTTCAGTGTTCCCACCACCTGTAGATGCTCCCTACTGGTAGTTTTTACTTGGAATCTCCTTTTCAACCCTTTTTGTTTATCTGAACCAGTTTATCTGATGGATCACCTCTCTTTTCCTGTACTAACTAAACTAGTTTTTCACGTCCTGAAAGCCAGCAGCCCTTGAGTCCTCAAATCTTGCAGTTTTCAACAGTCCTTGCTGGGCCCTTCCTTTGCCGCAAGCACACTATTCTGGAATCTGTGAAGGCAAAGTAAATATGAGCTAATTCCAAATTTACAAATGAATTTTGGAGAGCCAATTGCAGTTTCTTTTGATCACTGCATTTCCATTGCTTGGGCAGCATATTCACTCTTTCTTTCATGCATCATGTATTGAGTGTGACATTTCAGGGGTTAGTAAGATAGGGTCTCTGCCTGTGAAGAGTTCTCTGGGTAGTGAGTTTCCACAAGTTACTGATGTAGAACTTGCCCATGCAAAAAACATCCAGATAAATGCAACTGCCGTTGTATGAAAAGCTCTTACCTAGTCTAGCCTTGATGAGGCAATCAGATTTTTATTGTTCATAAGAAAGGGATGGATTTTCAAAGATTGAGAAATACTTGGCCAAGGTGAGAACTTCTTCCTTCACAAATTACTTCTATGTCAGGACAATCCCTCCTCTCCCCCGCCCCTGCACCCCTCCTTCACTCACTTAGAGCCCAGGCCACCTTCCATTCCTGCAGCATCCTTCGCAGGACCACCAGTTCCCAAGACACATTCTCCTTCAGTGACTCTGCTTGCTTCTTCAGTTTCCTGGTCTTCACGGACACGTCCTTCTCACCCACCTTCAGCAGCAGATCCGTGGCCGGTGTGGGCAAAGCTGTCCAGCGCATGGCTCCTTTCACAGGCTTGCAAGCTGTGCGGGGCGACAGTATGAGGTATTATGCCCATTGCCCTGGGCCTGTGTTCCCAGCCAGCATCACATGCCTATTCCTAGCTAGCACCAATACAAAACAAAACCGTCAAGAGCCAGCTTTCCTGATTATGTAGAAAACTGGTACAAGTCCCATTGGGAGTCATGAGAGGTGGTGACTACAGACATGATAAAGCCATGATGATGGGCGGAGAAAGGTAGGGAAGAAAAGGTACATACAAACCTTTATATATGTTTAAGAAATCTTTAGGACCATAAATATATGTAACAAGATTTGCTCATAAAATTCAATATTTGATATATTGCCATTAAAAGTAGGATATAATTGGCCATTAATTCCTAATTTATTGTTTCCTTTCTAGTGTTCTTAATTTGGGAGGAGGAGTGGGATTATAAGCTACTAAGGGTTTACAAGCAAACACCCTCTTCCAACAACACAAGAGATGACTCTACACATGAACATCACCAGATGGTCAATACTGAAATCAGATTGATTACATTCTTTACAGCCAAAAATGGAGAAGCTCTATACAGTCAGTAAAAACAAGACCGGGAGCTGACTGTGGCTCAGATCATGAACTCTTTATTGCAAAATTCAAGAACTGAAGAAAGTAAGGAGACCACTAGATCATTCAGGTATGACCTAAATCAAATCCCTTACAATTATACAGTGGAAGTGACAAATAGATTCAAGGGATTAGATCTGATAGAGTGCCTGAAGATCTATGGACAGAGGTTCGTGACATTGTACAGGAGGCAGTGATCAAGACCATACCCAAGAAAAAGAAATGCAAAAAAGCAAAATGGTTGTCTGATGAGGCCTTACAAATAGCTGAGAAAAGAAGAGACGCTAAAGGCAAAGGAGAAAAGGAAAGATATACCCATTTGAATGCAGAGTTCCAAAGAATAGCAAGGAGAACTAATAAAGCCCTTCTCAGTGATCAATGCAAAGAAATAGAGTAAAACAGCAGAATGGGAAATACTAGAGATCTCTTCAAGAAAATTAGAGATACCAAGGGAACATTTCATGCAAAGATGGGCACAATAAAGGACAGAAAAGGTATGGACCCAACAGAAGCAGAAGATATTAAGAAGAGGTGGCAAGAATACACGGAAGAACTATACAAAAAAGATCTTCATGACCCAGATAATCATGATGGTGTGATCACTCACCTAGAGCCAGACATTCTGGAATGCGAAGTCAACTGGGCCTTAGGAAGCATCACTATGAACAAAGCTAGTAGAGATGATATGCGGGGAGCGGCTTGAAAGAGCTGACTCTGGGAGCTGCCTTGATTGATTATCAAGGGTCTGTTCGCAGACATAGCTCTCTGTCCCGCCACCCCTCTGGAATTTACTATCCAAGTTAACTCCTAACAGACCATTAGTGAGCCTTGAATGCACACAAGGTGCAGATAGATGGCTTTGCACGACTGCCCTTAAGATAAGTAGGATGCCTTTGGCGCCAGGAGAGAGCTCTGGTGATTGTTATCTTAAAGATGATGTACATGGGGAAGAATTTTCTTTGGGATGCCTCTCTTCTTGGTTTAGTATATATGTAACCCTGAGAAATAAAGAATCATCGTTGACTGCAGCGATCCTCTCGACCCCATCTGTTCTGTCTCCTTATTTCTAAGCCTAAAGGAACGCGTCGTGTTGCTCGCTGAAATCTTCCGGCTGGCCCGGCAATGATAGAATTCCAGTTGAGCTATTTCAAATCCTGAAAGATGATGCTGTGAAAGTGCTGCTCTCAATATGTCGGCAAATTTGGAAAACTCAGCAGTGGCCACAGGACCGGAAAAGGCACTTTCATTCCAATCTCAAAGAAAGGCAATGTCAAAGAATGTTCAAACTACCGCACAATTGCACTCATCTCACACACTAGCAAAGTAATGCTCAAAATTCTTCAAGCGAGTCTTCAACAGTACATGAACCAAGATCTTCCAGATGTTCAAGTTGGTTTTAGAAAAGACAGAGGAACCAGAGATCAAATTTCCAACATCTGTTGGATCATCAAAAAAGCAAGAGAGTTCCAGAAAAACATCTATTTCTGCTTTATTGACTATACTAAAGCCTTTGACTGTGTGGATCACAACAAACTGTGGAAAATTCTTCAAGAGATGGGAATACCAGATCACCTTACCTGCCTCCTGAGAAATCTGTATGCAGCCCAAGAAGGAACAGTGAGAACTGGACATGGAACAACAGACTGGTTCCAAATTGGGAAAGGAGTACATCAAGGCTGTATACTATCACCCTGTTTATTAACTTCTATGCAGAGTACATCATGTGAAATGCCAGGCTGGATGAAGCACAAGCTGGAACCAAGATTTCTTGGAAAAATATCAATAACCTCAGGTATGCAGATGACACCACCCTAATGGCAGAAAGCAAATAAGAAAGCAAAAAAGAGTCTCCTGATGAAAGTGAAAGAGGAGAGTAAAAAAGTTGGCTTAAAACTCAACATTCAGAAAACTAAGATCATGGTTTCATCGCAAATAGATGGGGAAACAATAGAAACTGTGGGGGACTATTTTCTTAGGCTCCAAAATTACTGTGGATGGTGACTGCAGCCATGAAATTAAAAGATGCTTGCTCTTTGGAAGAAAAGCTATGACCAACCTAGACAGCATATTAAAAAGCAGAAACATTACTTTGCTGACCAAGGTCCATCTAGTCAAAGCTATGGTTTTTCCAGTAGTCATGTATGGATGTGAGAGTTGGACTATAAAGAAAGCTGAATGCTGAAGAATTGATGCTTTTGAACTGTGGTGTTGGAGAAGACTCTTAAGAGTCCCTTGAACTGCAAGGGGATCAAAGCAGTCAATCCTAAAGGAAAGCAGTCAATCCCAAAGGAAATCAGTCGTGAATATTCATTGGAAGGACTGATGCTGAAGCTGAAACTTCAGTACTTTAACTACTTGATGCAAAGGGCTGACTCATTAGAAAAGACCCTGATGCTGGGAAAGATTGAAGGCAGGAAGAGAAGGGGACAACAGAGGATGAGATGGTTGGATGGCATCACTGACTCGATGCATATGAGTTTGAGCAAGATTTGGGAGTTGGTGATGGACAGGGAAGCCTGGTATGTTGCAGTCATGGGGTTGCAAAGAGTCAGACACGACTGAACTGACTGAACTGAAGGGTTTACAAGTGCCTTGCTGTAGGATTGATTAGTGTCTCAGTTTCTTTTTGTCATTTTGCTTTTTTGGCCATGCCCGGCAGCATGTAGGATCATGGGTCCCCAAACTTGGATGGAAGCTGTGCCCCCTGCAATAGAAGCATGGAGTCTTGACCACTAGACCACCAAGAAAGTCCCTAGTGTCTCAGTTTTAATGAGGCAGCTGTGATCCTGGAAGGTGACTTGCCAAGACCCAATCCAAGGCTTTGCTACATGCCTTCTTCACCACTTCATAATGGTAGCCCTCAACAAGAAGGAGGGTGTATGTGTGAGTTTGGTGAAAACTGCCTACACCTGCCGTCATTAGTGCCTTCTCCACTCTTGTAGCTGTTTCCTGTAGAGCCAGGCAACACTAGAGATAGGTTAGGGGCTGGTGGTAAAAAGAATGGGTCACTACTACTGCTAGTTCCTGCATACAGGGGGCCCATCTGAAGAGACATTGCAAAGAAAAGAATCATGAGCAATGGAGATATAGTCTCTTGGAGGATGGGCACTTTTTGTTTCAGAAGTTGATTTCTTGATTAACTCCTTTCCCTTTTCCTTACCTAACATACAGAATGAAGAATGATACACTCATGAAATAGAAATTTAAAACACCAGTTGACACTAGGGCCTGAAGCAGGTAGGGGCCTGAGAATGGAGTGGGAGGGGAGAGTGCTACATCAGAGGTACTGCCTTTGAAACTGTTAAGCCAGGATCTGTCTTGTTAGTAATTCTTGGCCCTAAACTGCTTGGTTATACTTAAGTTCTGTCTAATTTCAGCTGTATGGGCCACAGAGGCTTTTCCTTGTTACAGTTAGTATCTTATAATTTTATGAGATGATTCTTAGTTAGTTGGGAGGGACTCCCCGAGATGCTGATGGTGTCCCCACCTGTGGAACAGGGACCTTAAAGAAATAGGCCCACTTCCATCTTTACTCCCATTATCAGTATCAGCTTCCTGCTTACTTGATTCAGGAACTGGCTGTGAAGTCCACCTTTCTGGGGTTTCAGGGAAGACCTTAGATAACTGCTTGATGTATTGATTGAGATTTTCCAGGAGAATTTGGTCTCTCTTTGCACCAATCTGGTGGACGATCTGGACTTCATCTGTGAACAGATAAAGAAATAATGAGTCCTTAGAACCCCCTCCTCCTCTCTTCCTGGGTTTTTGGTCACCAGGATCAGACCGAATTTCATTTCCCCAGAAAAATCCATCTAAAAAACAAAATCAAATACAGAATGATCTCATTTCATATGAAGTTTTAAAATGCTAAATGAAAATTATTGCATATTGATATGTACTTGGATGACAAACTATAAATAAAAGCAAGGTAGTGGGTACGTCTGGTTAATGGGGAAGATGGAGAAAGGCTTCAGCAAGAAGCACACAGGAGACCCAGTTCCCTTTTGCCCTACTCTAGCCTCTGGTACTCATGGCTACTGTGCTCCAGGGACATCCCTTGAAAGTGACTGTTGCTTGGAAGTATGAGCTGGTGGCCTGAAAATGGCCCAGAAACCAAGTCAGAACCTAACTTACAGGTATTGTCCCCTATGAAAAGCTAGATACAAATGAAGAGTTCCCTAATTCATCTCTCAGCAATCATAAATACCTTTGTCTGAATAATTTTGTTAAACACTTTAAGAAGACTTTCAGTTGAAAGCAGTTTAGGAATAAGATGGGGGTAGGGAAGAAGAAACAACTTGGAGCATGTAGTCCTAGACTGTGTCCCGGAAGCCCAGGCATCTGAAAGCTAGTGGGACGGATGAGGAAGCTGGTGGGCACTGGGTGAGAAGCACTATATAGTTCCCATCTCTTTGAAGAGCATTTTAGTTGATATTGTTTTACAAATAAGGTACATAAGGCTCACGGGGATTATATAATTTGCTGAAGGTTAGGAGGAGGGGGCTAAGGCAGGATTTAAACTCAGATCTCCAAAGTCTAGGATTTTTCTTCGAACACAGCACCTCAGTGGGGGAATAATCTCAGTGAGAGAAGGGGTAAGGGTGTGCACAGAAGAGGTAGGTTGTTCCCAAAGCCACATCTTGCTTGCTCTGCCATCCTACCCTCCACTACCTCTTCAGTAAGCATGAGAGCATAGAGAGACGGGGAAGAAGAAGTCCTGTCCCCATTGGATACCTACTCCCTATCCCCACTGTCCATTCCCCTACCCCCTGCCCAAAACCGTCCCGTGTTAGTTAACCAGGAGATGTTCCCATGAATACCTGGTTCATCCAGGGCCTCTCATCCACATCCATGATGCCTCCAACTCCCTGCTACCTTCCACCTCCCTGCTCTATGCCCCCCTCAGCCCTGACTACAGGACCCCAGCTCAATTACCGAAGTAAATCTCCTGTTCAAAGGTGTTGCCTGTGGAGTAAGCAAACTTTCCAGCTCGCGGATTCACCTGTCGAACGTGGCTCTGGCTTGGGGGCTTGTAGAGGCTCCCCTTTTCATCTATTTCCTCAGCCGTCTTATTCATGCCAGGCATGGTTTCAGCTGTCTGCACTTGCGGCAAGTAATTCGGCAGTCTTGGAAGGATTGAGAGGGGGAGAAAGGGGGACAGGTAGCTTTAAAATCAGTGCCCTTAGAGGGTCCCTGGACTTGGGGAAGGGAGCCCACCTCCTCCATGACCTCACGTTATCTCTCGTGTGTGGTTGTTCAGTGGACAGACTGTAAGCTCTTTAAAGGATAGGTCCACAGCTGTCTCATTTACGTTGTATTCCCAGCACTTCGCAGAGTGCCTGGAAAGTAGTGGGAGTGCAATGTATATTTGTGCAATAAATGAAGGAATAAATATCGCCACTTATTTTTGGCTCACTTCTAGGAAACAGGGCTGTTACAGCTCCAGTCTTCCTTCTAGTTACAAATGACAAGGAAGCCACATGAGAGATACATAGCAATCCTCCTTTTCTCTCAGCTTGTTTAGCTCTCCATCCTGCTGCCAATCAGTTTTTGAGTGAGTGACACCCTGGCTCCTTATTCAGAGTAAGGTGGGACCAAACCTCAGAATCATGAGGTCTCTGCCTTCCTCACTCTCACCACGGACACATTTCTAGGAGCCCCTGGTTAGTACCTGGAACAGCAGAATGGCTCTGCTGGGAAAGGCTAAGAACTCCTTCCTTTAAAGGCAGTGGTACTCAACTGGGAGCAGTTTTGTCCTTCAGAGGGACATGTGTCACCATCTGGGGACATCTTTGGTCGTCACAGGTGGACAGTGCTACTGGCTTCCAGTAGGATGCTGCCAAACATCCTAGAACGCACAGGGCCGGCCGCCCCCAACACAGAATTATCCAACCCGGGATGCCAAGAGGGCCGAGGTTGAGAAACCTTACTTTGTGGACGTCTTAGTATGTTGGCGGTGGGAAATACAAGAGGTTAATGGGAGAGTTCTGCAATGAGGACTGTGAGCCCACCTGGGAGTCCTTGAAGGGGAACCAGGGTGTCTCAAAGGCATGCCCGAGGCCCCGGCTAGCCTACCGATAATAGACGGGAAGCAGCAGCTCTGGCTTCTTTTCCTCCAGGGTGGGCAGGACAACACTTCGACCCTCAAATTCTGCCGTCTCTTCTTCCTCCAGCTGTTTCAAGAGGTCCAGGTCACTGGAGGAAGTGAGCTCATCGCGGATGTGGCTCCAGTCGTACTGCTGGCGCAAGAAGCTCTGCCACTTGCTGGCGGACACCCCTGGCCTTGGAGGACGCTTGTTCTGGATCCATCGGGCAGTGCGCTTGTTCAGCTTTTCCAGCACCACGGCCTCCCACGCTCTGGCCGCCTTCTCAGCAGGCGGAAGCCAGGTTTCCCTCTCCTCCAAGTTCACTTCTGGAGCAAGTGACAGGTCCAGCATGTCCAGCTCCCTGCTTGGATGAAGACTGAGGGGGCTAGATGCCTCCTGGCCTACACTAGCTGGCTCTAATTTCTTCAGTTTTGTAGGATTGGCATAGCTTTCCGTCTTCACAGCCTGGGAGGTGACCTTTGTTGGGGGACCTGGAGAATCCGAGACCTTGAGGCAGACGGGCTTCTTCTCAGGCCGGGCTGTCCTGACCTGGTGAGGCTGAATTATGCCACTGGCGTCGTAGAGATGGTCAAAGCTGTACTGGCTGTAAGGGACGCTGGGCAGCCCTCGCTGCCACACCACCTCCGGAGAAAACGTCAGGTTTGCACTGGCCTGGGTCAGGTATTTGTTCTTGAGGTGTGCACAGTGCTGTGGGCTGAAGTGGAAGACTGGAGGCACACCGGAAACGGAGGCACATTCCTTTTTGTTTCTTGGTTTTACGGAGGAGAAAATCATGCCCCATCCCAGGCGTGGCGGGAGTGACGGAGGGAAATGGTGTGGAAGAATGGTCTTTCCCTTTTCCGTCCTAGTCACTGTTTCCCAGCAAATGCCTCCTTCCAGGCTGCCTGGTCCAGAGGAGGGCCTGGGGGCGTGGCTACGCATCTGTTAAGGGGATGGGAAGAACTGATGGGAGCTCTAGGTCAGTAGAAGCTGGTGGCCCACAGCAGTCAGTAAGAAAAGACTTGGAGAAGAGATGACGGAGCAGGGAGAAGCCATGTGAGTTAGAAAGACAAAAGAAAGAGATGCTGCAACAATCAAAATATTTCTTGGGTCAGACCTTTGCTTCCAGTTCTCACATTTGTCCCAAAGCTCTCAGCCCCTCATCTTCTGAGAGATTACTGCCTTTTAACAGTATCCCATGCTTCCAGTTTCCCCCCAAAATGTGGCTTTCTCCCCGTTCAAAAAAGTTAGAGTGCAAAGTTCAGACAACACAGCCGGGCATTCAGGGTTGTCCTTGAGTCTGACCTGTTTATGACCTTGTCCTGGCAGAACCTCTCCTCCTGACTCTTCTAGCGCTTCACTGAGTGTCTTCCCATCACAAGTAGAGCTTCCTTCTGTGCCCTGAACATGAAATTCTGTCCATTCTTCCAGAACAGCTCAATTACTACCTACTCTGTAATTCTTTGTTTACCTATCCAGGCCTCCACGTCACACACAAATTTACAAACCTCCCCTAGTCCCTTTCAGTTACTTTAACTTTTACCCTGTGACACCTGAAAATGACACCACCCTTATGGCAGAAAGTGAAGAGGAACTAAAAAGCCTCTTGATGAAAGTGAAAGAGGAGAGTGAAAAAGTTGGCTTAAAGCTTAACATTCAGAAAACTAAGATCATGTCATCCGGTCCCATCACTTCATGGGAAATAGATGGGGAAACAGGAAAAACAGTGTCAGACTTTATTTTTCTGGGCTCCAAAATCACTGCAGATGGTGATTGCATCCATGAAATTAAAAGACGCTTACTCCTTAGAAGGAAAGTTATGACCAACCTAGACAGCATATTAAAAGGCAGAGACATTACTTTGCCAACAAAGGTCTGTCTAGTCAAGGCTATGGTTTTTCCAGTAGTCATGTATGGATGTGAGAGTTGGACTATAAAGAAAGCTGAGCGCCAAAGAATTGATGCTTTTGAACTGCGGTGTTGGAGAAGACTTGAAAGTCCCTTGGACTGCAAGGAGATCCAACCAGTCCATCCTAAAGGAGATCAGTCCTGGGTGTTCACTGGAAGGACTGATGCTGAAGCTGAAACTCCAGTACTTTGGCTACGTGATGCAAAGAGCTGACTCATTTGAAAAGACCCTGATGCTGGGAAAGATTGGGGGCAGGAGGAGAAGGGGACAACAGAGGATGAGATGGCTGGATGGCATCACCAACTCAATGGACATGGGTTTGGGTGGATTCCTGGAGTTGGTGATAGACAGGGAGGCCTGGTGTGCTGCGGTTCATGGGGTCACAAAGACTCAGACATGACTGAGCGACTGAACTGATCTGAACTGTGACACTTGCACCATTAAGTATTTGGCTCCTTAACAGCACCATAAGGACAGTGTCCCAGTCTGCTCTTTCAGTATCACCCAGTGCTTTTCCATATTGCTACACTGTCTTCATTGTTAAAATGTTTTACAGCTGCAAAATGTTTTATCAAGGAGATAAATCACCTTAGCTCTTGACTATTGGGCAAGCTGTTTCTGGGTTTTAGCTAGCGTGGAAAATTTTGTAAAGGATAAATGCCTGGAGTTCATGCTTTTTTTTCAAGGAAATGTTCCTTCTGAAGCACTTCCTTGGCCTAATAACGATAATTAATAGTTATAGAGTACTTTGCTAAGAGCTTTACATTAGGTTGATATTATGGTGTTTATTGCTTATGGGAAGAAGCTGAGGCTCAGAGGGGTTGGTAAATTACTTCGGATCACACTGGCCATAAGTAGAAGAGTCAGACTTCACAGTCAGCTATCAGGTCCAACCTCAGAGCACTTAGCTCTGTGCCACACTGGCTTTGGCCCAGGCTCCACTCCCTGTGCTGGCATTGTGCTGGCCTTGCTATTTTCAGGGGCAGGTAGGGCCTCCCCACCCAACATGTAATCATGAAAGTGAGATCATTTTCCTGCCACGCTGAGTGCCAACTCCTGCCATTCCTGCCCTGTGTACAAGGTACCCTTTAGCCCAGATCTGACTCCTCTCTCTTCCCTTCACAGCACCCAGAACAGTACCTGCTGTTTTTAGGGCTTGATTTATCCCACTGTCTTCTGTGTATTAAATCTAACCTTTTGGTGAGTTTCTTTTTGTGAAGGGTCATCTTTGACATAGTTGTCACTAGTCCAGAATTAATAATCTAACTCAAACTAAGTCATACAAGATTAACATGATGTCCCTCCATGAGTGAGCATAAGATTAAATTTAGTTGCTTCATCTCTTCACAATCACAAAGGCCACATGGCCACAGGGCACTGAGCAATTTTTTAAAGTCGGATTTAAAAAAATCAGGGCAAGGCTAAAGCGTGTTTACAAGGTGATGTTTTTCTTTGAACAGTGTCTGTTCTGCTTGGTGGAAAATGAACTGCTTAGATGAAAACAGTATTAGTGCACTCCTGCCTTTTGTACTGCCTAATAGAACATCTCATCATTCTTAACCTATCAATGTGTTAGTATCTTGCTTCTAAGTCAGGGGGCATTTTGAGCCCAAACACTTGCAAAACTGAATGAGGACTGGTTTCGCCCCAAGGTTCACCAATATGGAATGATTTGGGGTGTCCCCAGATACAAGCCCTTTAGCCTGTGACATATACAATCTTTGGTCACAATGTTATCATCCCAGAAAGAACACGATATCATCATTATCAGTTATTATAAATTCTCAAGGAATAGTGATCATCATCTAAGAAGATGGCTTGTTGAAAAAGAAGGAAACACATAGGGAAATGTCTTTGTAAAGGAATTGGGACAGGGAAAAATGTTCTAAGGTTTGGTCAAAAGAGGTTTGTCAGGCAGATTCTGCACCTCCCAGCCATGTTACTCTTGGCAAATGATTTAATAACCCTGGTTTTCCTTGCTGTTCAGTCACTCAGTTGTGTCTGACTCTTTGGGACCCCATGGACTGCAGCACGCCAGGCCTCCCTGTCCTCTACCATCTCCCAGAGCTTGCTCAAACTCATGTCCATTGAGTCAGTGATGCCATCCAACTATCTTGTCCTCTAAGGTTTGCCTTAGTTTACCAATCTGAAAATAGAGTCTGACACCTGTTCTAATTTAGTGTTGATATGAAGGTAAAAATTAGGGGAACATGTATGAAAGTTCTTTGCAAGCTGCAAAGTATTACATAACTGAGAGAAACTGTTATTATTGATTTAGAACATAGAGTACTATCCTTTAGAAGGCAAGTCTCTGGGACCCCACGTTAGATGCACTGGGCACTAAGGGAAAAGTTTAGGAATACTAGGGCCCTAGGTAGTTAAGAGAGGGGAAAAAAAGACCTACAAACAGAGTTTGGAAGCTCCATATTATCCAAACTTAAATGTTACCTGGACCAACACGGAGGCAGAGTTCCCTCCCAACAAATAGCCCTTAAGAAGCAAAAGCAGAGTGGCAGGTCCCAGGTGCCTTTGTGCACGGACAGCATAAAAAACTGAATAAATGGCATCATACAATTACTCAAACCTGGCATGACTGCAGACCAAGGCCCTGTAATCTGGTAAACAGCAACCACCAGCATCATCTCTTGCACTTCTAGGAAACTGACTGGATAGTTGGGAGTGGGGCTAGAAGGTTTATGCCTCCAGTTAAAACCTGATAGAAGAATCCTCCAGACTCAAAATGGGTGCTATCTGAGAGGTTCCAAATTTAGTTCCATTCTTCTCTTCATCTTTCCAGTCCTGTACCCTCACCCTCTGGTCTATTGCCTTTATTCTGAAGAAACAGTTAAATGCTAAAAGGAATAATTGAGCTTCCCTGGTAGCTCACTGCTAATGCTGGAGACACGGGTTCAATCCCGGATCTGGAAGATCCACTGGAGAAGGAAATGACAACCCACTCCAGTATTTTTTTTTTTTTTTCACTCCAGTATTTTTGTCTGGAAAATTCCATGGACAAGCAGAGCTGAGCAGACAACAGTCCGTGGGGTCACAAAGAGTTGGATATGACTGAGCAATTAAACAGCAACAAAAGGAATAATATCTTGTTTTTTTCCTTCTGTTACTAAAGCAGTAGAAACTGCCACAGAAGGAAACGCTATAAGCCATAGCACCGTATCTTCTGAGAGTTTTAAAAAAGTAGTACACTCTCATTTCCACCTCCAGATTCTGAAGTTCTGAGGTAGGGCCCAAGGGACACTCAGCTTCTGGGACAGTGCTTGTTAGATATGGCTAAAAGACTTTCTGCATCAAGATCACCTGAGGAGTTCATTAAACTGCAGACTCCTGTGTCCCACACTCTAGAATATTGATTCAGGAGGCTTCAAGTGAAGCCTAGAAATCTGCATTTTAACAAGATGTCAGAGGTTTTTATACACATTAAATTTAGAGAAACTATAGCTCTAGGAGGTATCCATGGGGTTTATGAAAGAAGCTTAGTTAATGAGGAGAGTGGGATCAGGGAACCCTTAACCAGGCTTATTTCAAATACCCTCTCTCTGCTGCCTCTTTCTTTACAGAAAGTTCCCTACATTCTCCCCCCTTTAATTTCTTTTTCTTTTTTTGGCTGTGCTGCGTGGCTTGCAGGGTCTTAGTTCCCCAACCAGGGACTGAACGCCAGCCATGGCAGTGAAAGTGCCAAGTCCTAACCACTAAACCAAGACGGTTGTCTCATCAGATTATTATGGAAACTCTGGCATAGAGACAATCTGTCACAACTGTTTTATTAACAGATGCCAAAACTGAGGTCCAGGGAGAAGACATGTAACTAAGATCACAGTACTAGTTAGTACCTAGCAAAACTGACACTTCGACACCTAATCCAAAATCTTTTCAACTACTTCTGACTGCTTCTCATCATTCATCTGATGCTCATAAACTCCTTTCACATACTGATAAAGCAGCAGCAGTATTTTGAAATTACCTTCAAAGTGGCTTCCCACACACAATCTTCAATGGGAAACAAGGTTTTGCCATCTTAAACCTTCCTTAGTTTTAGATTCCAAAGCTGCTTAATATTGGTTACTAGGCAACCACCTCTTGAGGATTCCACAAGTCTACTCACAGAACCTACAGGTTCAATCAGGAGTACCTTCAGCTATTTATTAAATTTCCTTCTTTGTAAATTGAGCTTTGGGAAATTATATTGTACTTACCGATTGGTGGCAAAATGGATTTCTTGGTCCTCCTTTGAAAAATAACATCTAGGTCTACGCAGCTCAATATTTTCCCCTCCACATCGGTTCAAAAGTCCTACGAAGGGACTTCCCTGGTGGTCCAGTGGCTAAGACTCTGCACTCTCAGTGTAGGGGGCCTGGGTTCAATCCCTGGTCAGGGAAATAGATCCCATATGCTGCAACTAAGAGTTCCTACAACTAAGACCCTGCATAGCCAAAAAAAAAAAAAAAAAAGTCCTATGGAGAAAGAGACAAAGCAGGGGAACACATGGACATCCAGCTCTGGCATGCTTCAGACCAGCAGCCTGATGAAACAAATGGTAAAGCAGAATGAGTGTCTTTGGGGCCTCTCCCATTCTCTTTCTATTCTGCTCCTGTTTAATCTCCTTCCTTCACACAGCTCAGTTCCATCTCCTCTGCTTCCCAAATTCTGGCTGGGTTATCAGCCGAAAACACTGTTTTTACAAGGAGATTTTTCAAGTCATATATTTTTAATAATAAAATTCCAGGCCTACAGAATACTGGTCTTCAGGATTCCCCTTGTGAAAAGAATTTGTCCTTACAGTAAAGAAAATTTTTGGCCATCAAGTTCTGCCCAGTTGACCTGGGGCAGTGCTATTCAAGTGGTCACCATCTCTTGCTGACCAACCTGAGCACTGACTTTAGTGCTCAGACACTGGGACCCTCACAAAAGAGTGAATGGACGTGTTCTCTGAGATGAAATGACTGAAAGAATTTTTTAAATTAAGTATTAAAACCCTGGTCAAGTTTTCTCAAAAAGTTAAAATGACCATGTGATCCAGCAATTCCACCTCTGAGTATGTGCCCGAAGAATTGAAAGCAGAGGCTCATACACACGTTTGCGCACCCATGTTCATAGTATATTCACAACAGCTGAAAGGTGGAAGCAACCCAAATGTCCATCAGTGGATGGATGGGTAAACAAAATGTGATATATGTATATAACAGAATATTATTCAGCCTTAAAAAGGAATAGAATACAGAAATGCTACATATATGCTATATATACGAACCTAGAAGACATTATGTAAAGTGAAATAAGCCAGACACAAAAGGACAAATACTTTATGATTCCACTTATCTAAGAGGTGCTTAGACTAGTCAAATAATAGCTACAGAACGTGGAATAGTGATTTCCAGGAGCTGCGGTGGAGAAGGAGGAATGATGAGTTAACAGGTATAGAATTTCAGTTCAGGTGATGAAAAAGGAGATAGTGTTAAAGGTTGCACAACAATGTGAATATACTCAGGTAACTATGCATTTTAAAATGGTAAATTTTATCTTTGTATATTACCAAGTGAAAAAAAAAACCTGTTTAATTATAAAAGCCATGTGTGTGGGTGAAATTCTGCACAAAGAAGAAAATTAAAACTACCCATATGGGACTTCTCTGGTGGCCCAGTGGTAAGACTCTCCTCTCCCATTGCAGGGTGCCTGCGTTCAATCCCTTGTCAGGAAACTAGATCCCACGTGCTGCAACTAAAACCCAACTCAGCCAAATAAATAAGTATTAAAAAAACACTACCCATAATACCCCAAAGCCTAAGACAACAGTTTAGGGTAGTTTTCTACTAGTCTTTTTTTAAAAAATGTTTTAATATATATATTTTAATGTCTACAAAGTGTTCTCTACCTGCTTTCAATGTCATGAAAATTTTTTCCTCATATTCTGCTATATTATTTTTAATATATCTCTTCTACATCTCTTCTGTTATATGACTGCATCACAATTAAACTGAATAAACCAAATTTATATTGTTATTTTCTTTTTCCTCTATTAAAACAATGATATGGTAAGTATTGTTATAACCAAATATTTACACACATTTATAAATGTGTGAAATGTCCAGAGGTGGAATTGTGAAGCAAAGAGAATGTATCCTTTAAATATTTTTAATTAGGTTGCTCTGAAAAGATCATACCAGTATATGCATCCACCAACAGTATATGAATCTCTGTTTCTCACATCTTCTCAACTAGAACATCATCATGTGAGAAGCAAAGAATGATGGTTCAGATGGAATTGGACTGCAAAGGTATAAATCTCTGAATTTCCACTTTCTAGCTGTGCGACCTTTAGCAAATCAGTTCACTTCCCTGGGGACTTAATTTGCTCATAAGTTTCCTGTTTCTGAGACTCCTGTGCACAAAATATACTGAGAAGTATCCCACAGAACGGTTACAAAAGTAATTAGAGCAAAAGGCAGTTGTGACTATTTGAATCTAGGCAAAAAGTCTCCTCTGAGAAGTTCATGGAGGTGGCTTTTATTAGGAACAGAGGCAAACAGGTTTTGTGGCCTTGAAGCTTATATAGTTTCCAAGTTTCTCTAACAGAAAGCATGTACATTCATGAATGTACAATCAAGTACAAGACCTTAGAAGGGGTCTGCAGTTAAATTTCATAAAAAATTCACCACTGGATGGAATCGACAGCTTAAGAAAAAGTGGGAAAAGGTGAGAAGTCCAGGGTGACAGGGAGATAATGTTTGCCTAAAAGGAGCAACAGGAGACTCCAGAAAACAAAATAACAACTATCACCTCATTGAGCTATTTTTACACTAACTCATTTGAAAAGACCTTGATGCTGGGAAAGATTGAGGGCAGGAGGAGAAGGGGACGACAGAGGATGAGATGGTTGGGTGGCATCACCGACTCAATGGACATGAGTTTGAGTAAGCTCCGGGAGTTGGTGATGGACAGGGAGGCCTGGCCTGCTGCAGTCCATGGGGTTGCAAAGAGTCGGACATGACTGAGCGACTGAACTGAACTGAAGGAGGGTAAGATCACAGAGCTAGTAAGATGTCAGGCCCGTTAGTTGTGGAATGGTGTGGAAAAATAAGTATATACACAAATAATATACAAGCAAAACACCATAGTGCACATTCTAAAAGAAAAGACCTAAGATTTGTTGTTGTTCAGTCTGCCAATAAACTGGCTTCCGCTAGAGAAGCTGTTTCTCTAACCGGTTTCTAACTTTCTTCACAGCCGTCTTCAGTTGATCCCAGATCTGAAGAAGGTGCAAAATGGTGGTCTCCTCTCAGGCTCTCCTGAGACACTTTGGATTCTGCCGATGGGGCCCGACGCGCTGGGTGCAGCTGGCAGGACCTCTAAAGCTGAGGACTGGTAACCCAGTCTCTTGGACCACTGTCCGGTTGGTGACGACCGTGACTCTGGAGCCGGCGGGCCGCTGCCGCTGGGACGAGCCCGTGCGCATCGCTGTCCGCGGCCTGGCGCCGGGGCAGCCGGTCACGCTGCGCGCGTCCCTGCGCGACGAGAAGGGCGCGCTCTTCAGGGCCCACGCGCGCTACTGCGCCGACGCCGCCGGCCTGCTGGACCTGGAGCGCGCGCCCGCGCTGGGCGGCAGCTTCGCGGGGCTCGAGCCCATGGGGCTCTTCTGGGCTCTGGAGCCCGAGAAGCCCTTGCTGCGCCTGGTGAAGCGGGACGTGCAGACGCCCTTCGCCGTGGAGCTGGAGGTGCTCGACGGTCACGAGCCCGAGGCCCAGCGGCTCCTGGGCCGGGCGGTGCACGAGCGCGACTTCCTGGCGCCCGGGGTGCGGCGCGAGCCGGTGCGCGCGGGCCGGGTGCGCGCCACGCTCTTCCTGCCGCCAGGTGAGCCGTCGGCATCCGCAACTTCATCTGTCCTTGTGCGAGAGGAAGGCAGTAAATAGGTAGCTCAAAACACGGAAGGTCCGTGGGGCCTGAAACAGGAATGGAGGAGGCAGCAGAGGATGGGATAGTTAGATAGCGTCACCCACTCAATGGATGTGAAGTTGAGCAAACTCCGGGAGATAGTGGGTTTCCCAGGTGGCGCTAGTGGTAAAGAGCCTGCCTGCCAATTCAGGAAACAGAGATGCGGGTTTGATCCCTGGGTTGGGAAGATCCCCTGGAGGAGGGCATGGCAATTCACTCCAGTCGTCTTGCCTGGAGAATCCCCATGGACAGAGAAGCCTGGCGGGCTACAGTCCATGGGGTCGCAAAGAGCCAGTTACGGCTTAACAACCAAACAACAAAAACAGCATGAAGGAGGGTCTCTTGCTATCCACTGGAGATCTTCTGAACTGTCAGTTAATTTTACCATTTCATAAAATGCAACCGGCCAATGAAAAAGTGAAAAAAAAAAAAAAAAAGACAAAAAAAACTTATCCTCATTAGGAATCAAGGAAATGCAAAACAAGACTACACACTACATTAAACATCCTCAAAATTTAGAAGTCTAACATTACCAGTGTTGGACCAGTATGTGGAAGAAAAGGAACTTGCATACACTGCTAAAAAACAAACACAGTTATTCATCTACTCTTTCTTAAATCTTAATACTGTGGAAGTTAGAAGCAAAGTTGTAAAACTGAAAAACTTTAGAAAGAAAACTTTAAATCTGCCTGCCAATGCAGGAGACATGGGTTTGACCCCTAGTTTGGGAAGATCCCACATGCTGCAGAGCAGCTAAGCCTGTGCACCACCACTATTGACCCTGTTCTGTGGAGACTGGGAACCCCAACTCCTGAGTCCTGGCACCACTACCCCTGAAACCCACACACCGCAGAGTCATGCTCAGCAACAAGGGAAGGCACTGAAATGAGAAGTCCTCGCACCACAGCCAGAGAGTAGCCCTGGCTCTCTGCAACTAGAGAAAAGTCGGAGCAGAAACAAAGACCCGGCCTAGTCAATAAATAAACAAATAAAATTAGAACAATATAAAGTACTTGCCTTATAATTATTCCTTAAAATTTGTACATTATATACAAATTTTTAATGTAAATAATGAAAAGGTGAAATAACTAGAATCATACACGGTAGGTAGCTTTTTGGGCCTAGGATAACACATTTGAGATTTATTCTTTTTGCTCCATATGTTGGTAGCTGCTGCTTCTTGTGTCTTAGAAGTTTCCCATTAAACGGATGTGCCAGTTTGTTATTTCATTTGCCTTTTGGAGGATATTTGAGTTCCAAGACTTTGGAATCACTGCAAACACACATCCAAGTTTTTGTGTGACCACAAATTTTCATTTTTCTTGAAAATGAAATACCTGGGAGTGAGATTGCTGGGTCATAACTTATGTTTGACTTTATAAAGTATGTTTAACTTTATAAGAAGTTGCTCAGTTTTTTCTCAAAGTGATTGTATCAATGTGTATCCCCACTGTTGCCCTTAAAAATAAAAGGTAGTTACTTGGCTAGTAAAAAATTTGTTAATTTGGAAATAACAGAGAATTACAATTTGGGACAAGCAAGACATGACAAAAACCATAGGCAAACCCAACAAGCCAAGAAGAGGGAAGTTATTTAATAGAGAAAAAGGAGGAAGGTGGGAGGAGTTGTTTTGAACAAAAGTCCATTGGCAAAAAGTGACAGTTTAGGGTGATGGTGGTTTCTCACTGGCTGAATTCTTGGGGTAGTCAGTTTCTGGGAGGGGATGCAATGTACATCTTTTTTTGTTGGGACCTGTGACTGATGATTCTTTCCTGTTAATGATTCTTCTGTTGTGATTTGTAATTGACAATCCTTCCTAAAATTGATGTGGAGTGGTACTGCTGAGAGCTCCCCTTCTGTCCTCCAGATCCATTATGAGGTTCCCTTTTATTAATTTTCACACTACCGGCAATGTGTAAAGCATCCAGTTGTTCCACATCCTCACTAGCATTTGGCATTGTCAGTTTGGGAGGGGGTGCAGAAGAGGGCAGTGATTTTGCTGTTTTCATTGTAACTGGTTTTTTAAAGTATTTATTTATTTCACTACACTGGATCTTAGTTGCAGCCCGTGGGATCTTCACTGTGTCATTCAGGATCTCTCCTTGCGGTGCATGGACTCTCTAGTTGTTGCTCTTGGGCTCAGTACTTGCAGCACATGGACTTAGTAGTTGTGGTGTGGGGGCTTACTTGCTCCTCAGTATGTGTGATTATAGTTCCCCGGCCCATGATGGGACCCTGTCCCCTGAATGCAAGGCAGATTCTTCGCCACTGGACCACCAGGTAAGTCCCATCTGTAACTTATTTTTTTATTCTTTTTGTTTTTTTGGTTGTACTGGGTCTTCCTTGCTGCTTTGTTGCTTTCTCTAGTTGCATTGAGCGGGGACTACACTTCGTCCTGGTGCTCGGACTTCTTGTGGAGACTTCTCTTGTGGAGCACAAGCTCTAGGGTTCCTGGGCTTCAGTGGTTGTAGCACTCCGGCTTAGTAGTTGCAGCGGCATGCAGGCTTTAGGGCGTGAAGACTTCAGTAGTTGCAGCACTCCGGCCCTAGGGGGCGGGCTTAGTAGCTGTGGCACAGGGGCTTAGCTGCTCTGTGGCCTGTGAGATCTTCCCGGACCAGGGATGGAACCAGTGTCCCCTGCATTGGCATTGGCAGGTGGATTCTTATCCACTATACCACCGGAGAAGTCCTGTAACTGATTTTTACTCACAAAAATAGTACATGCTCTTTGTAAAACTCTGTGTGGCTTTGAGGCCCTGGGTATAGAGGGGAATGTGGGTTTAGCCTGTGCCACAGTCTGGACCTTTGAAGACCTGAGTTGTTTAGCATTTCTGATTGTCAACAGAAAACTCTGACATCTCCAAATAGGCAAAAATGGCTTTTGCCACCACTAAAAAGAGTTTCAAGTATCGTTTAGTCTTGTGTTTTCTTTCTTTTCAAGAACCCGGGCCCTTTCCTGGGATTATGGACATTTTGGGAGCTGGAGGTGGCCTTCTGGAATATCGAGCTAGTCTGCTGGCTGGGAAGGGTTTTGCTGTGATGGCGCTGGCTTATTACAACTATGAGGACCTGCCCAAGAGCCTGGAGAACCTCCACCTGGAGTACTTCGAAGAAGCTGTGAACTACCTGCTTAATCACCCTCAGGTTGGAACTTCTCTAGTTTCATGTTCTACATATCAGTTCTCCTTCTCTGAAAGTCTCTTGGTTTTCACAGAATTTGACCAAATTCTTGACAGCCATTCTCTGCCCCCAACACACACTACCTTTCATAGTTACTTTTCCCAGAGAGTTTCCATGCAATTAGATATTACTGCTAGGTTTCCTGCTGGTAAAGGTGTCCTGGTTGAAATTATGGAATTTTATATTCCAGTATTTTGTAGTATTTCATTACAAGCCCAAACACATTGAGAACCCTGGGTTTGACCCAAGAAGTTGAGGAAAAGGGGAAGGAGATCACTGTCTCCAGTTTAAATGTTTGTGTTTAACAAACCTCTCCTTAATGTGCCCATCTGAGAGCAGAGTATTCAGTTTTAAGGAGGTACCTGGTGGCAAAGAACCTGGCTAATAGGAAATAGAGGTTTGGGATATCAGAGGAATAGAAGATGAACCTTGCTTATTTTATAATTCAATCAGTGTTCAAGGTGAATAGAACCACTGGAGCTCTTAGAAAAGGTGGCGGGGTGTATTGGAACCAGCACAATATGTTTGATAGAGAAAAGTTAAATGTGAGATTTCATCTTGCCACTTAACTAGCTTAATGACCTTGGGGCCTGTTTCTTCCTCTCAAAAACTGAGATGACAATAATATCCCATTTCCAGTGTCTTTATGAGAAATGAATGGTTGAAATCAGTTAAGGGTGCCCTTGTAGAAACCATGAAAAAAAAAAAAAAAAAAGACTGCTGTTTGAAGGTCAATCAAAAGGCCATTTATAACAGAAGTGTTTGGTGGTTGACAAGAGCAGTGCTTATGGAATAGGGCAAATTACCCTGGAGGGGACTGAGTAGTGAATAAAGAAAGAAAATAAGTCCAAAGATTCCCACAAGTTTTTCTGTGAAGGGAGTAGAAACTAGGTCAGAGTGGATTTGAGGTCAAGAGACTGTTAAAATGCAAGAGGTACTAGAACTAAAATTTACCTAGAGTTAAAGTGTAAGAGGTACACCGATGGGGATGAACCAGTAGAGAAGAAAGTCACAAAGGAAAGAGAGAGGAAGTCATTGCAGGAGCAGAGTCACTGAGGATGAGAGTGGATGAGATCCCAAGGACAAGCAGAGGGGTGGCCTTGGAGAAGAACAGAGCTACTTAGGAAACAGGAGGGAAGCAGGGAGCTTGCTTCATGTGGAACTAATCACACTTGGAAGGGGAAATGAGGACAAGTTCCTTCCTGATAGCTTCTGTTTTCTCCATGAAGCAGGATGGGATGAAAGTGATGGGGAATAAGGCTTAAAGGGGCTTACAGATGTAGGAGACAAAGTGAAATGGTCTTTAAGAGAAGTGGAAAGCAAACATCAGTGATGTGTGGCAGGACTAAGGGCCAGTATGGATGTTTATTTGAAATTTGTGGTCATGACATGAAAGTAAGTTGTGTCAACACAAGTGTGTATTTTTTTCTGTAGCAGTGTTCATTTGCACAAATGCAGGCCCCAAGGAAGTGAATAATAAGTGCATTTAACTGAGGTTAGAACTTTTTCAGGCAAGTATGACCAATTAAAGTAGTTAACAGTGTTTGCAGGAGAGTAGAAATAATGATGAAGCTTGAAATCTAAGCTGGATGAGGTGGGAAGTGAGAACATGAGAAGGCACTGATGGTGAAGAAATGGTGGTCAGAGTCTCAAAGAGGTGGCAGTGGGCACCACTAGAATGGCTAAGCTGGAGGTAAATAGGAGGGTGATTAGAGAGTAGAATGCTTGAAGCTGAGATCTTGGAGATGATATACTTACTGATGACTCAGTTTAGGTTATGACAATGGGAGTGTGTATCTTCAGTGGGAGAGAGAAAAAGATCACTGGAGGTTTGGAGGTCAAGGGACTGTGAGGCCAAAGTATTCAGTTCTCATCCACTTGGTTGTTGAAGACACCAGGAATGGTGATGGAGAAATTGCAGAAAGCAAGTACAGAGGAAGGTAGGCCAGTATCTCAAGGCTGCAAACCTTGATAACTGGGAGAGCCCAGATTCAGGCTCAGTTCCCCGACTCTCAAGTCCAGGCACTACTGGCCACACTGCACCGTTCATGGACTCATTCTCCTTTTCCCTTTGACCTTTTCTCAGGTGAAGGGTCCAGGAGTTGGGCTGCTTGGGATTTCAAAAGGAGGTGAGCTCTGCCTCTCCATGGCTTCCTTCCTGAAGGGCATCACTGCAGCCGTCATAATCAATGGCTCTGTGGCTTCTGTCGGTGGAAACTTACACTACAAAGGTGAGATTCTGCCACCTGTGGGTTTCAACCAAAATCGAATCAAGATGACTAAAGATGGCTTTGTAGACATTGTGGAAATCCTGAACTGCCCTTTGGAAGGACCTGACCAGAAGAGCTTCATTCCTGTGGAAAGGGCTGAGTGCCCCTTCCTGTTTCTTGTGGGTCAGGATGACCACAACTGGAAGAGTGAATTCTATGCTAATGAGGCCTCTAAACGCTTGCAGGCCCACGGGAAGGCAAAACCCCAGGTCATCTGTTACCCAGGGACGGGGCACTACATTGAACCTCCTTACTTCCCCCTGTGCCCGGCTTCCCTGCACACCTTAGTGGGCGTTCCTGTCATCTGGGGAGGGGAGCCCAGGGCTCATGCCAGGGCCCAGGTAGATGCTTGGCAGCAGCTCCAGACTTTCTTCCATAAACACCTGGGTGGGGATAAGGGGCCAAGCTGTGATCTTTTATGCTAATCTATCCTGGGAATAGCTGCCACATTAGTGTGTATGTGTAGTTTTTTCTTTTCTATAATTACATTTTCCCCCTTCAATATTAAAGTGAATTCATTGAGAATTTTTCAAGATTTTTATAAATTCCATACTTTTTCAGTTGTTTGGGAAGAGAATGATTCTACAGACACCACAGCAGGTGGAGAAAGCATACCCTTTAAAACCTAACAACACATAACTGACAAGGCTTTAGTTCTGAAAGGAAGAATTGTACAATTGCTGCTGGGTAGTTTCTTGAATCAATTATACTTGAATTTGTATAATAATTTGTTAATAAGTGATTCTGCTATATATGTATAAAAATCATATAAAATATCAAAAATATTATCAGACTGAGTGTCTCCTTTAAGAATGAAAGTGAACATTTTAGCTGTAAATTAGTAGCTAGATTACTACTTAGTAGTAGTTTTTCTTCTGTCCCACTGTGAGGCAGATGTCATCTCCATTTTACAAGACTCAGAAAAATTTTTGCATGGTGCCTGTAGAGCTGGGGCTCAGTATCCCCACATCCAGTTTCTTCTCTCTTTGTTAAGCTCATCCATGCTCTCTGCAGGGTAACAGCCCCAGCCACAGGGAAAGGAAGTGGCTCTTCTTTCTTCTCCCTAAGTTTTCAGTGGATTTCCTGGAATTGAAGTGTAAGGGTAGGGGTGGTTTCAGGGCACTAATGTTGAAAGTGTAGATCTGGAACAATGTTTAACTGTGGCTTTAACCTAGTGGTACAGATTTGCAGGAGCTGACAGGCAACTCAAAATGCCTACACCCCTTCCCTCGAATGTTAA
The DNA here is from genome assembly GCF_019320065.1 of Cervus canadensis. NCBI lineage: Eukaryota > Metazoa > Chordata > Mammalia > Artiodactyla > Cervidae > Cervus > Cervus canadensis. Next base: position 79,619,536 of record NC_057391.1, read on the forward strand.
CAATGTGTGTGTGATTTGCCCTCCTCCTTCCTCTTTCCTATCTTTATGTCTCTCTTTCCACCACTTTCTGTAAATAGCATGTTCTATGACAGTTGAAGAAATCTCCAGTTAACCAAGCTGGAGAATCCAGCTTCTCTAGAAATTCTGGGGCTGACATGAGTGATAAAAAGCATCAGAGACTTGGCAGCTAATGAATGACCAAGTCAAATCTATAGACCAAGTATTTCAAATGACACAGAGATGGTTTCCTCTTCAAATTATTTTGCAATGGAGGAGGTAAGAAAAGGGGGAATACAGATGCCACAGGCATGCCTTATGCAGGGGACCAGTGAAACTACCTACTATTGAGTAGAAAATTAGAAAAGAATTCAGAGAGATATGGCTTTTGATATGGGTCTTAACTGATTGGATTTCTTTATTTTTTTCTGAATCTAAAGTAATAAAAATTCATAGGAAACTTGGAAAATAGAGACAGTTATTCAGTAGAAAAGGAGTTGCATATAATCTGTTTACTAGCAGATAGTGCACTTTGGAAAACTCAGCAGTGGCCACAGGACTGGAAAAGGTCAGTTTTCATTCCAATCCCAAAGAAAGGCAATGCCAAAGAATGTTCAAACTACCACACATTTGCACTCATCTCACCTGCTGGCAAAGTAATGCTCAAAATTCTCCAAGCTAGGCTTCAACAGTATGTGAACTGAGAAATTCCAGATGTTCAAGATGGATTTAGACAAGGCAGAGGAACCAGAGATCAAATTGCCAACATCCACTGGATCGTAGATAAAACAAGTAGAATTCCAGAAAAACATCTACTTCTGCTTCATTGATTGTGGTAAAGCCTTTGACTGTGTGGATCACAACAAACTGTGGAAAATTCTTAAAGAGATAGGAATACCAGACCACCTTACCTGCCTCCTGAGAAACCCGTATGTAGGTCAAGAAGAAACAGTTAGAATTAGACATGGAACAACAGACTGGTTCCAAATTGGGGAAGGAGTATCAAGTATCAACAGTATACATCAAGGCTGTATACTGTTACCCTGCTTATTTAACTTCTATGCAGAGTACATCATGAGAAATGCTGGGCTGGATGAAGCACAAGCTGGAATCAAGATTGCCAGGAGAAAGATCAATAACCTCAGATATGCAGATGACACCACCCTTATGGCAGAAAGTGAAGAGGAACTAAAGAGCCTCTTGATGAAAGTGAAAGAGGAGAGTGAAAAAGTTGGCTTAATACTCAACATTCAGTAAATGAAGATCATGGCATCTGGTCCCATCACTTCATGGCAAATAGTGGGGAAACAATGGAAACAGTGAGAGACTTTATTTTCTTGGGCTCCAAAATCACTGCAGATGGTGACTGCAGTCATGAAATTAAAAGAGGCTTGCTCCTTGGAAGGAAAGTTATGACAAACCTAGACAGCATATTAAAAAGCAGAGACATTACTTTGACAACAAAGGTCCATCTAGTCAAAGCTATGGTTTTTCCAGTAGTCATGTATGGATGTGAGTGTTGAACCATAAAGAAAGCTGAGCACCAAAGAATTGATGCTTTTGAACTGTGGTCCTGGAGAAGACTCATGAGAGTCCCTTGGACTGCAAGGAGATCCAATCAGTCCATCCTAAAGGAAACCAGTCCTGAGTGTTCATTGGAAGGACTGATGTTGAAGCTGAAACTCCAATACTTTGGCCACGTGATGCGAAGAGCTGATTCATTAGAAAAGACCCTGATGCTGGGAAAGATTGAAGGCGGGAGTGAAAGGTTGTTGCTGAACCACGAAAGACACTGGGATTCTTGGCCTCCGGAGGAGAAGAATTCAATCCGGTACCAGAGATGAGGCTTGATGGCTCAGAGCTTTCGTGTAGTAGTTTTATTAAAGTATAAAAGAGATAGAGAAAGCTTCTGATGTGGACATCAGAAGGGGGCAGAAAGAGTACCGCCCGCTAGTCGTTAGCTGGATGTTATATAGCTACTAGCAGTCTGCTAATTAAAGAAAGGAAATGTCTCAAAACTCAGAGAATGGCACCAGGTGAGTCATCCCGGGCCATAAAACGATTGACATGAATCTTGAAGAAAGGCAGATTACCATACAAATATATAGTTTCATTAACATAGATTAGGAGAACAATGTATGAGTGTAACATACTGGTTTATCAAGTTGGTTCTGAGCCTAAATCTGAGCCTTTAGGTGGAACTGACTTGAAGATAGAGTCTAGAGTAAATGCAGAGTACATTAACATAGCTCAAGACAAACATTTCCATAAGAAAAATGCATTGGTTAGCTCAAGGTTTGAGAAAAGTTAAGTTCAGGTAGAAGCAGGTGTCTTTATGGCAACACAGAATTTTAAAAGAAACCTCTTTTTAAATTTGTATAGAGAAGGGGGGAAAATATAACACTTGTTTGTTTCCTCCTGCTGCTTAAGAGAGAGAGAAAAAATGTCTGACGCTTGCAGCCTATTTCCTCCATTTGGAGACCCCTGGCCTTCCTGCCTGTTACCCTCTCAGGAGGAGAAGGTGACGACAGAGGATCAGATGGTTGGATGGCATCACTGACTCAATGGACATGAGTTTGGGCAAGCTACAGGAGTTGGTGATGGACAGGGAGGCCTGGCCTGCTGCATTCCATGGGGTCGCAAAGAGTCGGACATGACTGAGTGACTGAACTGAACTGAACTGAAGAAATAACTTACAGATTTCCTACAATGATGTATGTATTTAAACTACTCAGAAACTGACAGAAGTAAGATAAACAATAAGTGAAGACATAGAAGATATGAACTATATAAATAATTAACTTGATTAGATAGAGTCATAGAGAGAAAGAGAGTAGGAAGCTTTGTTTCCAATAGACAGATAATACATCTTCTCAGTTCAGTTCAGTTCAGTCGCTCAGTTGTGTCCAACTCTTTGTGACCCCATGGACTGCAGCATGCCAGGATTCCCTGTCCATTGCCAACTCCGAGAGTTTACTCAAACTCATGTCCATTGGTCAGTGATGCCATCCAACCATCTCATCCTCTGTTGTCCTCTTCTCCTCCTGCACTCAATCTTTCCCAGCATCAGGGTCTTTTCAAATGAATCAGCTCTTCGCATCACGTGGCCAAAGTGTTAGAATTTCAGCTTCAACATCAGTCCTTCCAATGAACACTCAGGACTGATCTCCTTTAGGATGGACTGGTTGGATCTCCTTGCAGTCTAAGGGACTCTCAAGAGCCTTCTCCAACACCACAGTTCAAAAGCATCAGTTCTTTGGTGCTCAGCTTTCTTTATAGTCCAACTCTCACATCTATACATGACTACTGGAAAAACCATAGCCTTGACTAGACGGACCTTTGTTGTCGAAGTAATGTCTCTTCTTTTTAATAAGCTGTCTAGGTTGGTCATAACTTTCCTTCCAAGGAGTAAGCATCTTTTAATTTCATGGCTGCAATCACCATCTGCAATGATTTTGGGTCCCCCCCCCAAAACCTGCCACTGTTTCTATCTTCTTTTCAAATACTCTTAAGTATTTATAAAACTTGACAATGTTCAGAACATTAAGAAGTAATAAAGTACCAAAAGTACTGTTGACTGAAAAATCCAAACCTGAAAGTTGAGAATTATGTTTTATTTGGTGGACAAAACTGAGGACTTGGGCCTGGGACACAGCCTCTCAACTCTGAGACTGTTCCAAAGAGGTAAGGGAGGAGCCAGGTTATATAGGGTTTCCCTAGTGTCTTAGTTGGTAAAGAATCTGCCTGCAATGAAGGGGAAGACGTGGGTTCAATCCCTGGGTTGGGAAGATCCCCTGGAGAAGGGAATGGCAACCCATTCTAGTATTCTTGCCTGGAGAATTCCATGGACAGAGGAGCCTGGTGGGCTACATACAGTCCATGGGGGTCACAAAGAATTGGACACGACTGATCAACTAACATTT